>NW_027520324.1:0-182188 GCF_051991245.1 Festucalex cinctus
TTATTTTGGCATCCGGATGATGATTCTAGCATGAAATTGCTTGGGCACCTGTTAATTTTTAAGATTTTGACACATTCAGCTCAAATGTACACAATTGCTGATTATGGCTGTCAAATCTAAACCAAACGTTGTGCACTCAAATCTTTTGCTGTATTTAGTTTATTTTGGCATCCGGATGATGTTTCTAGCATGAAATTGCTTGGGCACCTGTTAATTTTTAAGATTTTGACACATTCAGCTCAAATGTACAATCATGCGCTAAAAACGCATTTAAAGCAATAAAAAGGTGATTATGGCTGTCAAACCTAAACCAAACGTTGTGCACTCAAATCTTTTGCTGTATTTAGTTTATTTTGGCATCCGGATGATGATTCTAGCATGAAATTGCTTGGGCACCTGTTAATTTTTAAGATTTTGACACATTCAGCTCAAATGTACACAATTGCTGATTATGGCTGTCAAATCTAAACCAAACGTTGTGCACTCAAATCTTTTGCTGTATTTAGTTTATTTTGGCATCCGGATGATGATTCTAGCATGAAATTGCTTGGGCACCTGTTAATTTTTAAGATTTTGACACATTCAGCTCAAATGTACAATCATGCGCTAAAAACGCATTTAAAGCAATAAAAAGGTGATTATGGCTGTCAAACCTAAACCAAACGTTGTGCACTCAAATCTTTTGCTGTATTTAGTTTATTTTGGCATCCGGATGATGATTCTAGCATGAAATTGCTTGGGCACCTGTTAATTTTTAAGATTTTGACACATTCAGCTCAAATGTACACAATTGCTGATTATGGCTGTCAAATCTAAACCAAACGTTGTGCACTCAAATCTTTTGCTGTATTTAGTTTATTTTGGCATCCGGATGATGATTCTAGCATGAAATTGCTTGGGCACCTGTTAATTTTTAAGATTTTGACACATTCAGCTCAAATGTACAATCATGCGCTAAAAACGCATTTAAAGCAATAAAAAGGTGATTATGGCTGTCAAACCTAAACCAAACGTTGTGCACTCAAATCTTTTGCTGTATTTAGTTTATTTTGGCATCCGGATGATGATTCTAGCATGAAATTGCTTGGGCACCTGTTAATTTTTAAGATTTTGACACATTCAGCTCAAATGTACACAATTGCTGATTATGGCTGTCAAATCTAAACCAAACGTTGTGCACTCAAATCTTTTGCTGTATTTAGTTTATTTTGGCATCCGGATGATGATTCTAGCATGAAATTGCTTGGGCACCTGTTAATTTTTAAGATTTTGACACATTCAGCTCAAATGTACAATCATGCGCTAAAAACGCATTTAAAGCAATAAAAAGGTGATTATGGCTGTCAAACCTAAACCAAACGTTGTGCACTCAAATCTTTTGCTGTATTTAGTTTATTTTGGCATCCGGATGATGATTCTAGCATGAAATTGCTTGGGCACCTGTTAATTTTTAAGATTTTGACACATTCAGCTCAAATGTACACAATTGCTGATTATGGCTGTCAAATCTAAACCAAACGTTGTGCACTCAAATCTTTTGCTGTATTTAGTTTATTTTGGCATCCGGATGATGTTTCTAGCATGAAATTGCTTGGGCACCTGTTAATTTTTAAGATTTTGACACATTCAGCTCAAATGTACAATCATGCGCTAAAAACGCATTTAAAGCAATAAAAAGGTGATTATGGCTGTCAAACCTAAACCAAACGTTGTGCACTCAAATCTTTTGCTGTATTTAGTTTATTTTGGCATCCGGATGATGATTCTAGCATGAAATTGCTTGGGCACCTGTTAATTTTTAAGATTTTGACACATTCAGCTCAAATGTACACAATTGCTGATTATGGCTGTCAAATCTAAACCAAACGTTGTGCACTCAAATCTTTTGCTGTATTTAGTTTATTTTGGCATCCGGATGATGATTCTAGCATGAAATTGCTTGGGCACCTGTTAATTTTTAAGATTTTGACACATTCAGCTCAAATGTACAATCATGCGCTAAAAACGCATTTAAAGCAATAAAAAGGTGATTATGGCTGTCAAACCTAAACCAAACGTTGTGCACTCAAATCTTTTGCTGTATTTAGTTTATTTTGGCATCCGGATGATGATTCTAGCATGAAATTGCTTGGGCACCTGTTAATTTTTAAGATTTTGACACATTCAGCTCAAATGTACACAATTGCTGATTATGGCTGTCAAATCTAAACCAAACGTTGTGCACTCAAATCTTTTGCTGTATTTAGTTTATTTTGGCATCCGGATGATGATTCTAGCATGAAATTGCTTGGGCACCTGTTAATTTTTAAGATTTTGACACATTCAGCTCAAATGTACACAATTGCTGATTATGGCTGTCAAATCTAAACCAAACGTTGTGCACTCAAATCTTTTGCTGTATTTAGTTTATTTTGGCATCCGGATGATGATTCTAGCATGAAATTGCTTGGGCACCTGTTAATTTTTAAGATTTTGACACATTCAGCTCAAATGTACACAATTGCTGATTATGGCTGTCAAATCTAAACCAAACGTTGTGCACTCAAATCTTTTGCTGTATTTAGTTTATTTTGGCATCCGGATGATGATTCTAGCATGAAATTGCTTGGGCACCTGTTAATTTTTAAGATTTTGACACATTCAGCTCAAATGTACACAATTGCTGATTATGGCTGTCAAATCTAAACCAAACGTTGTGCACTCAAATCTTTTGCTGTATTTAGTTTATTTTGGCATCCGGATGATGTTTCTAGCATGAAATTGCTTGGGCACCTGTTAATTTTTAAGATTTTGACACATTCAGCTCAAATGTACAATCATGCGCTAAAAACGCATTTAAAGCAATAAAAAGGTGATTATGGCTGTCAAACCTAAACCAAACGTTGTGCACTCAAATCTTTTGCTGTATTTAGTTTATTTTGGCATCCGGATGATGATTCTAGCATGAAATTGCTTGGGCACCTGTTAATTTTTAAGATTTTGACACATTCAGCTCAAATGTACACAATTGCTGATTATGGCTGTCAAACCTAAACCAAACGTTGTGCACTCAAATCTTTTGCTGTATTTAGTTTATTTTGGCATCCGGATGATGATTCTAGCATGAAATTGCTTGGGCACCTGTTAATTTTTAAGATTTTGACACATTCAGCTCAAATGTACACAATTGCTGATTATGGCTGTCAAATCTAAACCAAACGTTGTGCACTCAAATCTTTTGCTGTATTTAGTTTATTTTGGCATCCGGATGATGATTCTAGCATGAAATTGCTTGGGCACCTGTTAATTTTTAAGATTTTGACACATTCAGCTCAAATGTACAATCATGCGCTAAAAACGCATTTAAAGCAATAAAAAGGTGATTATGGCTGTCAAACCTAAACCAGACGTTGTGCACTCAAATCTTTTGCTGTATTTAGTTTATTTTGGCATCCGGATGATGATTCTAGCATGAAATTGCTTGGGCACCTGTTAATTTTTAAGATTTTGACACATTCAGCTCAAATGTACACAATTGCTGATTATGGCTGTCAAATCTAAACCAAACGTTGTGCACTCAAATCTTTTGCTGTATTTAGTTTATTTTGGCATCCGGATGATGATTCTAGCATGAAATTGCTTGGGCACCTGTTAATTTTTAAGATTTTGACACATTCAGCTCAAATGTACACAATTGCTGATTATGGCTGTCAAATCTAAACCAAACGTTGTGCACTCAAATCTTTTGCTGTATTTAGTTTATTTTGGCATCCGGATGATGATTCTAGCATGAAATTGCTTGGGCACCTGTTAATTTTTAAGATTTTGACACATTCAGCTCAAATGTACACAATTGCTGATTATGGCTGTCAAATCTAAACCAAACGTTGTGCACTCAAATCTTTTGCTGTATTTAGTTTATTTTGGCATCCGGATGATGATTCTAGCATGAAATTGCTTGGGCACCTGTTAATTTTTAAGATTTTGACACATTCAGCTCAAATGTACAATCATGCGCTAAAAACGCATTTAAAGCAATAAAAAGGTGATTATGGCTGTCAAACCTAAACCAAACGTTGTGCACTCAAATCTTTTGCTGTATTTAGTTTATTTTGGCATCCGGATGATGATTCTAGCATGAAATTGCTTGGGCACCTGTTAATTTTTAAGATTTTGACACATTCAGCTCAAATGTACACAATTGCTGATTATGGCTGTCAAATCTAAACCAAACGTTGTGCACTCAAATCTTTTGCTGTATTTAGTTTATTTTGGCATCCGGATGATGATTCTAGCATGAAATTGCTTGGGCACCTGTTAATTTTTAAGATTTTGACACATTCAGCTCAAATGTACAATCATGCGCTAAAAACGCATTTAAAGCAATAAAAAGGTGATTATGGCTGTCAAACCTAAACCAAATGTTGTGCACTCAAATCTTTTGCTGTATTTAGTTTATTTTGGCATCCGGATGATGATTCTAGCATGAAATTGCTTGGGCACCTGTTAATTTTTAAGATTTTGACACATTCAGCTCAAATGTACACAATTGCTGATTATGGCTGTCAAATCTAAACCAAACGTTGTGCACTCAAATCTTTTGCTGTATTTAGTTTATTTTGGCATCCGGATGATGTTTCTAGCATGAAATTGCTTGGGCACCTGTTAATTTTTAAGATTTTGACACATTCAGCTCAAATGTACAATCATGCGCTAAAAACGCATTTAAAGCAATAAAAAGGTGATTATGGCTGTCAAACCTAAACCAAACGTTGTGCACTCAAATCTTTTGCTGTATTTAGTTTATTTTGGCATCCGGATGATGATTCTAGCATGAAATTGCTTGGGCACCTGTTAATTTTTAAGATTTTGACACATTCAGCTCAAATGTACACAATTGCTGATTATGGCTGTCAAATCTAAACCAAACGTTGTGCACTCAAATCTTTTGCTGTATTTAGTTTATTTTGGCATCCGGATGATGATTCTAGCATGAAATTGCTTGGGCACCTGTTAATTTTTAAGATTTTGACACATTCAGCTCAAATGTACAATCATGCGCTAAAAACGCATTTAAAGCAATAAAAAGGTGATTATGGCTGTCAAACCTAAACCAAACGTTGTGCACTCAAATCTTTTGCTGTATTTAGTTTATTTTGGCATCCGGATGATGATTCTAGCATGAAATTGCTTGGGCACCTGTTAATTTTTAAGATTTTGACACATTCAGCTCAAATGTACAATCATGCGCTAAAAACGCATTTAAAGCAATAAAAAGGTGATTATGGCTGTCAAACCTAAACCAAACGTTGTGCACTCAAATCTTTTGCTGTATTTAGTTTATTTTGGCATCCGGATGATGATTCTAGCATGAAATTGCTTGGGCACCTGTTAATTTTTAAGATTTTGACACATTCAGCTCAAATGTACACAATTGCTGATTATGGCTGTCAAATCTAAACCAAACGTTGTGCACTCAAATCTTTTGCTGTATTTAGTTTATTTTGGCATCCGGATGATGATTCTAGCATGAAATTGCTTGGGCACCTGTTAATTTTTAAGATTTTGACACATTCAGCTCAAATGTACAATCATGCGCTAAAAACGCATTTAAAGCAATAAAAAGGTGATTATGGCTGTCAAACCTAAACCAAACGTTGTGCACTCAAATCTTTTGCTGTATTTAGTTTATTTTGGCATCCGGATGATGATTCTAGCATGAAATTGCTTGGGCACCTGTTAATTTTTAAGATTTTGACACATTCAGCTCAAATGTACACAATTGCTGATTATGGCTGTCAAATCTAAACCAAACGTTGTGCACTCAAATCTTTTGCTGTATTTAGTTTATTTTGGCATCCGGATGATGTTTCTAGCATGAAATTGCTTGGGCACCTGTTAATTTTTAAGATTTTGACACATTCAGCTCAAATGTACAATCATGCGCTAAAAACGCATTTAAAGCAATAAAAAGGTGATTATGGCTGTCAAACCTAAACCAAACGTTGTGCACTCAAATCTTTTGCTGTATTTAGTTTATTTTGGCATCCGGATGATGATTCTAGCATGAAATTGCTTGGGCACCTGTTAATTTTTAAGATTTTGACACATTCAGCTCAAATGTACACAATTGCTGATTATGGCTGTCAAATCTAAACCAAACGTTGTGCACTCAAATCTTTTGCTGTATTTAGTTTATTTTGGCATCCGGATGATGATTCTAGCATGAAATTGCTTGGGCACCTGTTAATTTTTAAGATTTTGACACATTCAGCTCAAATGTACAATCATGCGCTAAAAACGCATTTAAAGCAATAAAAAGGTGATTATGGCTGTCAAACCTAAACCAAACGTTGTGCACTCAAATCTTTTGCTGTATTTAGTTTATTTTGGCATCCGGATGATGATTCTAGCATGAAATTGCTTGGGCACCTGTTAATTTTTAAGATTTTGACACATTCAGCTCAAATGTACACAATTGCTGATTATGGCTGTCAAATCTAAACCAAACGTTGTGCACTCAAATCTTTTGCTGTATTTAGTTTATTTTGGCATCCGGATGATGATTCTAGCATGAAATTGCTTGGGCACCTGTTAATTTTTAAGATTTTGACACATTCAGCTCAAATGTACACAATTGCTGATTATGGCTGTCAAATCTAAACCAAACGTTGTGCACTCAAATCTTTTGCTGTATTTAGTTTATTTTGGCATCCGGATGATGATTCTAGCATGAAATTGCTTGGGCACCTGTTAATTTTTAAGATTTTGACACATTCAGCTCAAATGTACACAATTGCTGATTATGGCTGTCAAATCTAAACCAAACGTTGTGCACTCAAATCTTTTGCTGTATTTAGTTTATTTTGGCATCCGGATGATGATTCTAGCATGAAATTGCTTGGGCACCTGTTAATTTTTAAGATTTTGACACATTCAGCTCAAATGTACAATCATGCGCTAAAAACGCATTTAAAGCAATAAAAAGGTGATTATGGCTGTCAAACCTAAACCAGACGTTGTGCACTCAAATCTTTTGCTGTATTTAGTTTATTTTGGCATCCGGATGATGATTCTAGCATGAAATTGCTTGGGCACCTGTTAATTTTTAAGATTTTGACACATTCAGCTCAAATGTACACAATTGCTGATTATGGCTGTCAAATCTAAACCAAACGTTGTGCACTCAAATCTTTTGCTGTATTTAGTTTATTTTGGCATCCGGATGATGATTCTAGCATGAAATTGCTTGGGCACCTGTTAATTTTTAAGATTTTGACACATTCAGCTCAAATGTACACAATTGCTGATTATGGCTGTCAAATCTAAACCAAACGTTGTGCACTCAAATCTTTTGCTGTATTTAGTTTATTTTGGCATCCGGATGATGATTCTAGCATGAAATTGCTTGGGCACCTGTTAATTTTTAAGATTTTGACACATTCAGCTCAAATGTACAATCATGCGCTAAAAACGCATTTAAAGCAATAAAAAGGTGATTATGGCTGTCAAACCTAAACCAAACGTTGTGCACTCAAATCTTTTGCTGTATTTAGTTTATTTTGGCATCCGGATGATGATTCTAGCATGAAATTGCTTGGGCACCTGTTAATTTTTAAGATTTTGACACATTCAGCTCAAATGTACACAATTGCTGATTATGGCTGTCAAATCTAAACCAAACGTTGTGCACTCAAATCTTTTGCTGTATTTAGTTTATTTTGGCATCCGGATGATGATTCTAGCATGAAATTGCTTGGGCACCTGTTAATTTTTAAGATTTTGACACATTCAGCTCAAATGTACAATCATGCGCTAAAAACGCATTTAAAGCAATAAAAAGGTGATTATGGCTGTCAAACCTAAACCAGACGTTGTGCACTCAAATCTTTTGCTGTATTTAGTTTATTTTGGCATCCGGATGATGATTCTAGCATGAAATTGCTTGGGCACCTGTTAATTTTTAAGATTTTGACACATTCAGCTCAAATGTACACAATTGCTGATTATGGCTGTCAAATCTAAACCAAACGTTGTGCACTCAAATCTTTTGCTGTATTTAGTTTATTTTGGCATCCGGATGATGATTCTAGCATGAAATTGCTTGGGCACCTGTTAATTTTTAAGATTTTGACACATTCAGCTCAAATGTACACAATTGCTGATTATGGCTGTCAAATCTAAACCAAACGTTGTGCACTCAAATCTTTTGCTGTATTTAGTTTATTTTGGCATCCGGATGATGATTCTAGCATGAAATTGCTTGGGCACCTGTTAATTTTTAAGATTTTGACACATTCAGCTCAAATGTACAATCATGCGCTAAAAACGCATTTAAAGCAATAAAAAGGTGATTATGGCTGTCAAACCTAAACCAAACGTTGTGCACTCAAATCTTTTGCTGTATTTAGTTTATTTTGGCATCCGGATGATGATTCTAGCATGAAATTGCTTGGGCACCTGTTAATTTTTAAGATTTTGACACATTCAGCTCAAATGTACACAATTGCTGATTATGGCTGTCAAATCTAAACCAAACGTTGTGCACTCAAATCTTTTGCTGTATTTAGTTTATTTTGGCATCCGGATGATGTTTCTAGCATGAAATTGCTTGGGCACCTGTTAATTTTTAAGATTTTGACACATTCAGCTCAAATGTACAATCATGCGCTAAAAACGCATTTAAAGCAATAAAAAGGTGATTATGGCTGTCAAACCTAAACCAAACGTTGTGCACTCAAATCTTTTGCTGTATTTAGTTTATTTTGGCATCCGGATGATGATTCTAGCATGAAATTGCTTGGGCACCTGTTAATTTTTAAGATTTTGACACATTCAGCTCAAATGTACACAATTGCTGATTATGGCTGTCAAACCTAAACCAAACGTTGTGCACTCAAATCTTTTGCTGTATTTAGTTTATTTTGGCATCCGGATGATGATTCTAGCATGAAATTGCTTGGGCACCTGTTAATTTTTAAGATTTTGACACATTCAGCTCAAATGTACACAATTGCTGATTATGGCTGTCAAATCTAAACCAAACGTTGTGCACTCAAATCTTTTGCTGTATTTAGTTTATTTTGGCATCCGGATGATGATTCTAGCATGAAATTGCTTGGGCACCTGTTAATTTTTAAGATTTTGACACATTCAGCTCAAATGTACAATCATGCGCTAAAAACGCATTTAAAGCAATAAAAAGGTGATTATGGCTGTCAAACCTAAACCAGACGTTGTGCACTCAAATCTTTTGCTGTATTTAGTTTATTTTGGCATCCGGATGATGATTCTAGCATGAAATTGCTTGGGCACCTGTTAATTTTTAAGATTTTGACACATTCAGCTCAAATGTACACAATTGCTGATTATGGCTGTCAAATCTAAACCAAACGTTGTGCACTCAAATCTTTTGCTGTATTTAGTTTATTTTGGCATCCGGATGATGATTCTAGCATGAAATTGCTTGGGCACCTGTTAATTTTTAAGATTTTGACACATTCAGCTCAAATGTACACAATTGCTGATTATGGCTGTCAAATCTAAACCAAACGTTGTGCACTCAAATCTTTTGCTGTATTTAGTTTATTTTGGCATCCGGATGATGATTCTAGCATGAAATTGCTTGGGCACCTGTTAATTTTTAAGATTTTGACACATTCAGCTCAAATGTACACAATTGCTGATTATGGCTGTCAAATCTAAACCAAACGTTGTGCACTCAAATCTTTTGCTGTATTTAGTTTATTTTGGCATCCGGATGATGATTCTAGCATGAAATTGCTTGGGCACCTGTTAATTTTTAAGATTTTGACACATTCAGCTCAAATGTACAATCATGCGCTAAAAACGCATTTAAAGCAATAAAAAGGTGATTATGGCTGTCAAACCTAAACCAAACGTTGTGCACTCAAATCTTTTGCTGTATTTAGTTTATTTTGGCATCCGGATGATGATTCTAGCATGAAATTGCTTGGGCACCTGTTAATTTTTAAGATTTTGACACATTCAGCTCAAATGTACACAATTGCTGATTATGGCTGTCAAATCTAAACCAAACGTTGTGCACTCAAATCTTTTGCTGTATTTAGTTTATTTTGGCATCCGGATGATGATTCTAGCATGAAATTGCTTGGGCACCTGTTAATTTTTAAGATTTTGACACATTCAGCTCAAATGTACAATCATGCGCTAAAAACGCATTTAAAGCAATAAAAAGGTGATTATGGCTGTCAAACCTAAACCAAATGTTGTGCACTCAAATCTTTTGCTGTATTTAGTTTATTTTGGCATCCGGATGATGATTCTAGCATGAAATTGCTTGGGCACCTGTTAATTTTTAAGATTTTGACACATTCAGCTCAAATGTACACAATTGCTGATTATGGCTGTCAAATCTAAACCAAACGTTGTGCACTCAAATCTTTTGCTGTATTTAGTTTATTTTGGCATCCGGATGATGTTTCTAGCATGAAATTGCTTGGGCACCTGTTAATTTTTAAGATTTTGACACATTCAGCTCAAATGTACAATCATGCGCTAAAAACGCATTTAAAGCAATAAAAAGGTGATTATGGCTGTCAAACCTAAACCAAACGTTGTGCACTCAAATCTTTTGCTGTTTTTAGTTTATTTTGGCATCCGGATGATGATTCTAGCATGAAATTGCTTGGGCACCTGTTAATTTTTAAGATTTTGACACATTCAGCTCAAATGTACACAATTGCTGATTATGGCTGTCAAATCTAAACCAAACGTTGTGCACTCAAATCTTTTGCTGTATTTAGTTTATTTTGGCATCCGGATGATGATTCTAGCATGAAATTGCTTGGGCACCTGTTAATTTTTAAGATTTTGACACATTCAGCTCAAATGTACAATCATGCGCTAAAAACGCATTTAAAGCAATAAAAAGGTGATTATGGCTGTCAAACCTAAACCAAACGTTGTGCACTCAAATCTTTTGCTGTATTTAGTTTATTTTGGCATCCGGATGATGATTCTAGCATGAAATTGCTTGGGCACCTGTTAATTTTTAAGATTTTGACACATTCAGCTCAAATGTACAATCATGCGCTAAAAACGCATTTAAAGCAATAAAAAGGTGATTATGGCTGTCAAACCTAAACCAAACGTTGTGCACTCAAATCTTTTGCTGTATTTAGTTTATTTTGGCATCCGGATGATGATTCTAGCATGAAATTGCTTGGGCACCTGTTAATTTTTAAGATTTTGACACATTCAGCTCAAATGTACACAATTGCTGATTATGGCTGTCAAATCTAAACCAAACGTTGTGCACTCAAATCTTTTGCTGTATTTAGTTTATTTTGGCATCCGGATGATGATTCTAGCATGAAATTGCTTGGGCACCTGTTAATTTTTAAGATTTTGACACATTCAGCTCAAATGTACAATCATGCGCTAAAAACGCATTTAAAGCAATAAAAAGGTGATTATGGCTGTCAAACCTAAACCAAACGTTGTGCACTCAAATCTTTTGCTGTATTTAGTTTATTTTGGCATCCGGATGATGATTCTAGCATGAAATTGCTTGGGCACCTGTTAATTTTTAAGATTTTGACACATTCAGCTCAAATGTACAATCATGCGCTAAAAACGCATTTAAAGCAATAAAAAGGTGATTATGGCTGTCAAACCTAAACCAAACGTTGTGCACTCAAATCTTTTGCTGTATTTAGTTTATTTTGGCATCCGGATGATGATTCTAGCATGAAATTGCTTGGGCACCTGTTAATTTTTAAGATTTTGACACATTCAGCTCAAATGTACACAATTGCTGATTATGGCTGTCAAATCTAAACCAAACGTTGTGCACTCAAATCTTTTGCTGTATTTAGTTTATTTTGGCATCCGGATGATGTTTCTAGCATGAAATTGCTTGGGCACCTGTTAATTTTTAAGATTTTGACACATTCAGCTCAAATGTACAATCATGCGCTAAAAACGCATTTAAAGCAATAAAAAGGTGATTATGGCTGTCAAACCTAAACCAAACGTTGTGCACTCAAATCTTTTGCTGTATTTAGTTTATTTTGGCATCCGGATGATGATTCTAGCATGAAATTGCTTGGGCACCTGTTAATTTTTAAGATTTTGACACATTCAGCTCAAATGTACACAATTGCTGATTATGGCTGTCAAATCTAAACCAAACGTTGTGCACTCAAATCTTTTGCTGTATTTAGTTTATTTTGGCATCCGGATGATGATTCTAGCATGAAATTGCTTGGGCACCTGTTAATTTTTAAGATTTTGACACATTCAGCTCAAATGTACAATCATGCGCTAAAAACGCATTTAAAGCAATAAAAAGGTGATTATGGCTGTCAAACCTAAACCAAACGTTGTGCACTCAAATCTTTTGCTGTATTTAGTTTATTTTGGCATCCGGATGATGATTCTAGCATGAAATTGCTTGGGCACCTGTTAATTTTTAAGATTTTGACACATTCAGCTCAAATGTACACAATTGCTGATTATGGCTGTCAAATCTAAACCAAACGTTGTGCACTCAAATCTTTTGCTGTATTTAGTTTATTTTGGCATCCGGATGATGATTCTAGCATGAAATTGCTTGGGCACCTGTTAATTTTTAAGATTTTGACACATTCAGCTCAAATGTACAATCATGCGCTAAAAACGCATTTAAAGCAATAAAAAGGTGATTATGGCTGTCAAACCTAAACCAAACGTTGTGCACTCAAATCTTTTGCTGTATTTAGTTTATTTTGGCATCCGGATGATGATTCTAGCATGAAATTGCTTGGGCACCTGTTAATTTTTAAGATTTTGACACATTCAGCTCAAATGTACACAATTGCTGATTATGGCTGTCAAATCTAAACCAAACGTTGTGCACTCAAATCTTTTGCTGTATTTAGTTTATTTTGGCATCCGGATGATGATTCTAGCATGAAATTGCTTGGGCACCTGTTAATTTTTAAGATTTTGACACATTCAGCTCAAATGTACAATCATGCGCTAAAAACGCATTTAAAGCAATAAAAAGGTGATTATGGCTGTCAAACCTAAACCAAACGTTGTGCACTCAAATCTTTTGCTGTATTTAGTTTATTTTGGCATCCGGATGATGATTCTAGCATGAAATTGCTTGGGCACCTGTTAATTTTTAAGATTTTGACACATTCAGCTCAAATGTACACAATTGCTGATTATGGCTGTCAAATCTAAACCAAACGTTGTGCACTCAAATCTTTTGCTGTATTTAGTTTATTTTGGCATCCGGATGATGTTTCTAGCATGAAATTGCTTGGGCACCTGTTAATTTTTAAGATTTTGACACATTCAGCTCAAATGTACAATCATGCGCTAAAAACGCATTTAAAGCAATAAAAAGGTGATTATGGCTGTCAAACCTAAACCAAACGTTGTGCACTCAAATCTTTTGCTGTATTTAGTTTATTTTGGCATCCGGATGATGATTCTAGCATGAAATTGCTTGGGCACCTGTTAATTTTTAAGATTTTGACACATTCAGCTCAAATGTACACAATTGCTGATTATGGCTGTCAAATCTAAACCAAACGTTGTGCACTCAAATCTTTTGCTGTATTTAGTTTATTTTGGCATCCGGATGATGATTCTAGCATGAAATTGCTTGGGCACCTGTTAATTTTTAAGATTTTGACACATTCAGCTCAAATGTACAATCATGCGCTAAAAACGCATTTAAAGCAATAAAAAGGTGATTATGGCTGTCAAACCTAAACCAAACGTTGTGCACTCAAATCTTTTGCTGTATTTAGTTTATTTTGGCATCCGGATGATGATTCTAGCATGAAATTGCTTGGGCACCTGTTAATTTTTAAGATTTTGACACATTCAGCTCAAATGTACACAATTGCTGATTATGGCTGTCAAATCTAAACCAAACGTTGTGCACTCAAATCTTTTGCTGTATTTAGTTTATTTTGGCATCCGGATGATGATTCTAGCATGAAATTGCTTGGGCACCTGTTAATTTTTAAGATTTTGACACATTCAGCTCAAATGTACACAATTGCTGATTATGGCTGTCAAATCTAAACCAAACGTTGTGCACTCAAATCTTTTGCTGTATTTAGTTTATTTTGGCATCCGGATGATGATTCTAGCATGAAATTGCTTGGGCACCTGTTAATTTTTAAGATTTTGACACATTCAGCTCAAATGTACACAATTGCTGATTATGGCTGTCAAATCTAAACCAAACGTTGTGCACTCAAATCTTTTGCTGTATTTAGTTTATTTTGGCATCCGGATGATGATTCTAGCATGAAATTGCTTGGGCACCTGTTAATTTTTAAGATTTTGACACATTCAGCTCAAATGTACACAATTGCTGATTATGGCTGTCAAATCTAAACCAAACGTTGTGCACTCAAATCTTTTGCTGTATTTAGTTTATTTTGGCATCCGGATGATGTTTCTAGCATGAAATTGCTTGGGCACCTGTTAATTTTTAAGATTTTGACACATTCAGCTCAAATGTACAATCATGCGCTAAAAAAAAGGTGATTATGGCTGTCAAACCTAAACCAAACGTTGTGCACTCAAATCTTTTGCTGTATTTAGTTTATTTTGGCATCCGGATGATGATTCTAGCATGAAATTGCTTGGGCACCTGTTAATTTTTAAGATTTTGACACATTCAGCTCAAATGTACACAATTGCTGATTATGGCTGTCAAATCTAAACCAAACGTTGTGCACTCAAATCTTTTGCTGTATTTAGTTTATTTTGGCATCCGGATGATGATTCTAGCATGAAATTGCTTGGGCACCTGTTAATTTTTAAGATTTTGACACATTCAGCTCAAATGTACACAATTGCTGATTATGGCTGTCAAATCTAAACCAAACGTTGTGCACTCAAATCTTTTGCTGTATTTAGTTTATTTTGGCATCCGGATGATGATTCTAGCATGAAATTGCTTGGGCACCTGTTAATTTTTAAGATTTTGACACATTCAGCTCAAATGTACAATCTGCTAAGCTTAAGCAATAAGGATTATGGCTGTCAAATCTAAACCAAACGTTGTGCACTCAAATCTTTTGCTGTATTTAGTTTATTTTGGCATCCGGATGATGATTCTAGCATGAAATTGCTTGGGCACCTGTTAATTTTTAAGATTTTGACACATTCAGCTCAAATGTACACAATTGCTGATTATGGCTGTCAAATCTAAACCAAACGTTGTGCACTCAAATCTTTTGCTGTATTTAGTTTATTTTGGCATCCGGATGATGATTCTAGCATGAAATTGCTTGGGCACCTGTTAATTTTTAAGATTTTGACACATTCAGCTCAAATGTACACAATTGCTGATTATGGCTGTCAAATCTAAACCAAACGTTGTGCACTCAAATCTTTTGCTGTATTTAGTTTATTTTGGCATCCGGATGATGATTCTAGCATGAAATTGCTTGGGCACCTGTTAATTTTTAAGATTTTGACACATTCAGCTCAAATGTACACAAATTGCTGATTATGGCTGTCAAATCTAAACCAAACGTTGTGCACTCAAATCTTTTGCTGTATTTAGTTTATTTTGGCATCCGGATGATGATTCTAGCATGAAATTGCTTGGGCACCTGTTAATTTTTAAGATTTTGACACATTCAGCTCAAATGTATTAAGATTTTGACACATTCAGCTCAAATGTACAATCATGCGCTAAAAACGCATTTAAAGCAATAAAAAGGTGATTATGGCTGTCAAACCTAAACCAAACGTTGTGCACTCAAATCTTTTGCTGTATTTAGTTTATTTTGGCATCCGGATGATGATTCTAGCATGAAATTGCTTGGGCACCTGTTAATTTTTAAGATTTTGACACATTCAGCTCAAATGTACACAATTGCTGATTATGGCTGTCAAATCTAAACCAAACGTTGTGCACTCAAATCTTTTGCTGTATTTAGTTTATTTTGGCATCCGGATGATGATTCTAGCATGAAATTGCTTGGGCACCTGTTAATTTTTAAGATTTTGACACATTCAGCTCAAATGTACAATCATGCGCTAAAAACGCATTTAAAGCAATAAAAAGGTGATTATGGCTGTCAAACCTAAACCAAACGTTGTGCACTCAAATCTTTTGCTGTATTTAGTTTATTTTGGCATCCGGATGATGATTCTAGCATGAAATTGCTTGGGCACCTGTTAATTTTTAAGATTTTGACACATTCAGCTCAAATGTACACAATTGCTGATTATGGCTGTCAAATCTAAACCAAACGTTGTGCACTCAAATCTTTTGCTGTATTTAGTTTATTTTGGCATCCGGATGATGTTTCTAGCATGAAATTGCTTGGGCACCTGTTAATTTTTAAGATTTTGACACATTCAGCTCAAATGTACAATCATGCGCTAAAAACGCATTTAAAGCAATAAAAAGGTGATTATGGCTGTCAAACCTAAACCAAACGTTGTGCACTCAAATCTTTTGCTGTATTTAGTTTATTTTGGCATCCGGATGATGATTCTAGCATGAAATTGCTTGGGCACCTGTTAATTTTTAAGATTTTGACACATTCAGCTCAAATGTACACAATTGCTGATTATGGCTGTCAAATCTAAACCAAACGTTGTGCACTCAAATCTTTTGCTGTATTTAGTTTATTTTGGCATCCGGATGATGATTCTAGCATGAAATTGCTTGGGCACCTGTTAATTTTTAAGATTTTGACACATTCAGCTCAAATGTACAATCATGCGCTAAAAACGCATTTAAAGCAATAAAAAGGTGATTATGGCTGTCAAACCTAAACCAAACGTTGTGCACTCAAATCTTTTGCTGTATTTAGTTTATTTTGGCATCCGGATGATGATTCTAGCATGAAATTGCTTGGGCACCTGTTAATTTTTAAGATTTTGACACATTCAGCTCAAATGTACACAATTGCTGATTATGGCTGTCAAATCTAAACCAAACGTTGTGCACTCAAATCTTTTGCTGTATTTAGTTTATTTTGGCATCCGGATGATGATTCTAGCATGAAATTGCTTGGGCACCTGTTAATTTTTAAGATTTTGACACATTCAGCTCAAATGTACACAATTGCTGATTATGGCTGTCAAATCTAAACCAAACGTTGTGCACTCAAATCTTTTGCTGTATTTAGTTTATTTTGGCATCCGGATGATGATTCTAGCATGAAATTGCTTGGGCACCTGTTAATTTTTAAGATTTTGACACATTCAGCTCAAATGTACACAATTGCTGATTATGGCTGTCAAATCTAAACCAAACGTTGTGCACTCAAATCTTTTGCTGTATTTAGTTTATTTTGGCATCCGGATGATGATTCTAGCATGAAATTGCTTGGGCACCTGTTAATTTTTAAGATTTTGACACATTCAGCTCAAATGTACAATCATGCGCTAAAAACGCATTTAAAGCAATAAAAAGGTGATTATGGCTGTCAAACCTAAACCAGACGTTGTGCACTCAAATCTTTTGCTGTATTTAGTTTATTTTGGCATCCGGATGATGATTCTAGCATGAAATTGCTTGGGCACCTGTTAATTTTTAAGATTTTGACACATTCAGCTCAAATGTACACAATTGCTGATTATGGCTGTCAAATCTAAACCAAACGTTGTGCACTCAAATCTTTTGCTGTATTTAGTTTATTTTGGCATCCGGATGATGATTCTAGCATGAAATTGCTTGGGCACCTGTTAATTTTTAAGATTTTGACACATTCAGCTCAAATGTACACAATTGCTGATTATGGCTGTCAAATCTAAACCAAACGTTGTGCACTCAAATCTTTTGCTGTATTTAGTTTATTTTGGCATCCGGATGATGATTCTAGCATGAAATTGCTTGGGCACCTGTTAATTTTTAAGATTTTGACACATTCAGCTCAAATGTACAATCATGCGCTAAAAACGCATTTAAAGCAATAAAAAGGTGATTATGGCTGTCAAACCTAAACCAAACGTTGTGCACTCAAATCTTTTGCTGTATTTAGTTTATTTTGGCATCCGGATGATGATTCTAGCATGAAATTGCTTGGGCACCTGTTAATTTTTAAGATTTTGACACATTCAGCTCAAATGTACACAATTGCTGATTATGGCTGTCAAATCTAAACCAAACGTTGTGCACTCAAATCTTTTGCTGTATTTAGTTTATTTTGGCATCCGGATGATGTTTCTAGCATGAAATTGCTTGGGCACCTGTTAATTTTTAAGATTTTGACACATTCAGCTCAAATGTACAATCATGCGCTAAAAACGCATTTAAAGCAATAAAAAGGTGATTATGGCTGTCAAACCTAAACCAAACGTTGTGCACTCAAATCTTTTGCTGTATTTAGTTTATTTTGGCATCCGGATGATGATTCTAGCATGAAATTGCTTGGGCACCTGTTAATTTTTAAGATTTTGACACATTCAGCTCAAATGTACACAATTGCTGATTATGGCTGTCAAATCTAAACCAAACGTTGTGCACTCAAATCTTTTGCTGTATTTAGTTTATTTTGGCATCCGGATGATGATTCTAGCATGAAATTGCTTGGGCACCTGTTAATTTTTAAGATTTTGACACATTCAGCTCAAATGTACAATCATGCGCTAAAAACGCATTTAAAGCAATAAAAAGGTGATTATGGCTGTCAAACCTAAACCAAACGTTGTGCACTTAAATCTTTTGCTGTATTTAGTTTATTTTGGCATCCGGATGATGATTCTAGCATGAAATTGCTTGGGCACCTGTTAATTTTTAAGATTTTGACACATTCAGCTCAAATGTACACAATTGCTGATTATGGCTGTCAAATCTAAACCAAACGTTGTGCACTCAAATCTTTTGCTGTATTTAGTTTATTTTGGCATCCGGATGATGTTTCTAGCATGAAATTGCTTGGGCACCTGTTAATTTTTAAGATTTTGACACATTCAGCTCAAATGTACAATCATGCGCTAAAAACGCATTTAAAGCAATAAAAAGGTGATTATGGCTGTCAAACCTAAACCAAACGTTGTGCACTCAAATCTTTTGCTGTATTTAGTTTATTTTGGCATCCGGATGATGATTCTAGCATGAAATTGCTTGGGCACCTGTTAATTTTTAAGATTTTGACACATTCAGCTCAAATGTACACAATTGCTGATTATGGCTGTCAAATCTAAACCAAACGTTGTGCACTCAAATCTTTTGCTGTATTTAGTTTATTTTGGCATCCGGATGATGATTCTAGCATGAAATTGCTTGGGCACCTGTTAATTTTTAAGATTTTGACACATTCAGCTCAAATGTACAATCATGCGCTAAAAACGCATTTAAAGCAATAAAAAGGTGATTATGGCTGTCAAACCTAAACCAAACATTGTGCACTCAAATCTTTTGCTGTATTTAGTTTATTTTGGCATCCGGATGATGATTCTAGCATGAAATTGCTTGGGCACCTGTTAATTTTTAAGATTTTGACACATTCAGCTCAAATGTACACAATTGCTGATTATGGCTGTCAAATCTAAACCAAACGTTGTGCACTCAAATCTTTTGCTGTATTTAGTTTATTTTGGCATCCGGATGATGATTCTAGCATGAAATTGCTTGGGCACCTGTTAATTTTTAAGATTTTGACACATTCAGCTCAAATGTACAATCATGCGCTAAAAACGCATTTAAAGCAATAAAAAGGTGATTATGGCTGTCAAACCTAAACCAAACGTTGTGCACTCAAATCTTTTGCTGTATTTAGTTTATTTTGGCATCCGGATGATGATTCTAGCATGAAATTGCTTGGGCACCTGTTAATTTTTAAGATTTTGACACATTCAGCTCAAATGTACACAATTGCTGATTATGGCTGTCAAATCTAAACCAAACGTTGTGCACTCAAATCTTTTGCTGTATTTAGTTTATTTTGGCATCCGGATGTTGATTCTAGCATGAAATTGCTTGGGCACCTGTTAATTTTTAAGATTTTGACACATTCAGCTCAAATGTACACAATTGCTGATTATGGCTGTCAAATCTAAACCAAACGTTGTGCACTCAAATCTTTTGCTGTATTTAGTTTATTTTGGCATCCGGATGATGATTCTAGCATGAAATTGCTTGGGCACCTGTTAATTTTTAAGATTTTGACACATTCAGCTCAAATGTACAATCATGCGCTAAAAACGCATTTAAAGCAATAAAAAGGTGATTATGGCTGTCAAACCTAAACCAAACGTTGTGCACTCAAATCTTTTGCTGTATTTAGTTTATTTTGGCATCCGGATGATGATTCTAGCATGAAATTGCTTGGGCACCTGTTAATTTTTAAGATTTTGACACATTCAGCTCAAATGTACACAATTGCTGATTATGGCTGTCAAATCTAAACCAAACGTTGTGCACTCAAATCTTTTGCTGTATTTAGTTTATTTTGGCATCCGGATGATGTTTCTAGCATGAAATTGCTTGGGCACCTGTTAATTTTTAAGATTTTGACACATTCAGCTCAAATGTACAATCATGCGCTAAAAACGCATTTAAAGCAATAAAAAGGTGATTATGGCTGTCAAACCTAAACCAAACGTTGTGCACTCAAATCTTTTGCTGTATTTAGTTTATTTTGGCATCCGGATGATGATTCTAGCATGAAATTGCTTGGGCACCTGTTAATTTTTAAGATTTTGACACATTCAGCTCAAATGTACACAATTGCTGATTATGGCTGTCAAATCTAAACCAAACGTTGTGCACTCAAATCTTTTGCTGTATTTAGTTTATTTTGGCATCCGGATGATGATTCTAGCATGAAATTGCTTGGGCACCTGTTAATTTTTAAGATTTTGACACATTCAGCTCAAATGTACAATCATGCGCTAAAAACGCATTTAAAGCAATAAAAAGGTGATTATGGCTGTCAAACCTAAACCAAACGTTGTGCACTTAAATCTTTTGCTGTATTTAGTTTATTTTGGCATCCGGATGATGATTCTAGCATGAAATTGCTTGGGCACCTGTTAATTTTTAAGATTTTGACACATTCAGCTCAAATGTACACAATTGCTGATTATGGCTGTCAAATCTAAACCAAACGTTGTGCACTCAAATCTTTTGCTGTATTTAGTTTATTTTGGCATCCGGATGATGTTTCTAGCATGAAATTGCTTGGGCACCTGTTAATTTTTAAGATTTTGACACATTCAGCTCAAATGTACAATCATGCGCTAAAAACGCATTTAAAGCAATAAAAAGGTGATTATGGCTGTCAAACCTAAACCAAACGTTGTGCACTCAAATCTTTTGCTGTATTTAGTTTATTTTGGCATCCGGATGATGATTCTAGCATGAAATTGCTTGGGCACCTGTTAATTTTTAAGATTTTGACACATTCAGCTCAAATGTACACAATTGCTGATTATGGCTGTCAAATCTAAACCAAACGTTGTGCACTCAAATCTTTTGCTGTATTTAGTTTATTTTGGCATCCGGATGATGATTCTAGCATGAAATTGCTTGGGCACCTGTTAATTTTTAAGATTTTGACACATTCAGCTCAAATGTACAATCATGCGCTAAAAACGCATTTAAAGCAATAAAAAGGTGATTATGGCTGTCAAACCTAAACCAAACATTGTGCACTCAAATCTTTTGCTGTATTTAGTTTATTTTGGCATCCGGATGATGATTCTAGCATGAAATTGCTTGGGCACCTGTTAATTTTTAAGATTTTGACACATTCAGCTCAAATGTACACAATTGCTGATTATGGCTGTCAAATCTAAACCAAACGTTGTGCACTCAAATCTTTTGCTGTATTTAGTTTATTTTGGCATCCGGATGATGATTCTAGCATGAAATTGCTTGGGCACCTGTTAATTTTTAAGATTTTGACACATTCAGCTCAAATGTACAATCATGCGCTAAAAACGCATTTAAAGCAATAAAAAGGTGATTATGGCTGTCAAACCTAAACCAAACGTTGTGCACTCAAATCTTTTGCTGTATTTAGTTTATTTTGGCATCCGGATGATGATTCTAGCATGAAATTGCTTGGGCACCTGTTAATTTTTAAGATTTTGACACATTCAGCTCAAATGTACACAATTGCTGATTATGGCTGTCAAATCTAAACCAAACGTTGTGCACTCAAATCTTTTGCTGTATTTAGTTTATTTTGGCATCCGGATGTTGATTCTAGCATGAAATTGCTTGGGCACCTGTTAATTTTTAAGATTTTGACACATTCAGCTCAAATGTACACAATTGCTGATTATGGCTGTCAAATCTAAACCAAACGTTGTGCACTCAAATCTTTTGCTGTATTTAGTTTATTTTGGCATCCGGATGATGATTCTAGCATGAAATTGCTTGGGCACCTGTTAATTTTTAAGATTTTGACACATTCAGCTCAAATGTACAATCATGCGCTAAAAACGCATTTAAAGCAATAAAAAGGTGATTATGGCTGTCAAACCTAAACCAAACGTTGTGCACTCAAATCTTTTGCTGTATTTAGTTTATTTTGGCATCCGGATGATGATTCTAGCATGAAATTGCTTGGGCACCTGTTAATTTTTAAGATTTTGACACATTCAGCTCAAATGTACACAATTGCTGATTATGGCTGTCAAATCTAAACCAAACGTTGTGCACTCAAATCTTTTGCTGTATTTAGTTTATTTTGGCATCCGGATGATGTTTCTAGCATGAAATTGCTTGGGCACCTGTTAATTTTTAAGATTTTGACACATTCAGCTCAAATGTACAATCATGCGCTAAAAACGCATTTAAAGCAATAAAAAGGTGATTATGGCTGTCAAACCTAAACCAAACGTTGTGCACTCAAATCTTTTGCTGTATTTAGTTTATTTTGGCATCCGGATGATGATTCTAGCATGAAATTGCTTGGGCACCTGTTAATTTTTAAGATTTTGACACATTCAGCTCAAATGTACACAATTGCTGATTATGGCTGTCAAATCTAAACCAAACGTTGTGCACTCAAATCTTTTGCTGTATTTAGTTTATTTTGGCATCCGGATGATGATTCTAGCATGAAATTGCTTGGGCACCTGTTAATTTTTAAGATTTTGACACATTCAGCTCAAATGTACAATCATGCGCTAAAAACGCATTTAAAGCAATAAAAAGGTGATTATGGCTGTCAAACCTAAACCAAACGTTGTGCACTTAAATCTTTTGCTGTATTTAGTTTATTTTGGCATCCGGATGATGATTCTAGCATGAAATTGCTTGGGCACCTGTTAATTTTTAAGATTTTGACACATTCAGCTCAAATGTACACAATTGCTGATTATGGCTGTCAAATCTAAACCAAACGTTGTGCACTCAAATCTTTTGCTGTATTTAGTTTATTTTGGCATCCGGATGATGTTTCTAGCATGAAATTGCTTGGGCACCTGTTAATTTTTAAGATTTTGACACATTCAGCTCAAATGTACAATCATGCGCTAAAAACGCATTTAAAGCAATAAAAAGGTGATTATGGCTGTCAAACCTAAACCAAACGTTGTGCACTCAAATCTTTTGCTGTATTTAGTTTATTTTGGCATCCGGATGATGATTCTAGCATGAAATTGCTTGGGCACCTGTTAATTTTTAAGATTTTGACACATTCAGCTCAAATGTACACAATTGCTGATTATGGCTGTCAAATCTAAACCAAACGTTGTGCACTCAAATCTTTTGCTGTATTTAGTTTATTTTGGCATCCGGATGATGATTCTAGCATGAAATTGCTTGGGCACCTGTTAATTTTTAAGATTTTGACACATTCAGCTCAAATGTACAATCATGCGCTAAAAACGCATTTAAAGCAATAAAAAGGTGATTATGGCTGTCAAACCTAAACCAAACATTGTGCACTCAAATCTTTTGCTGTATTTAGTTTATTTTGGCATCCGGATGATGATTCTAGCATGAAATTGCTTGGGCACCTGTTAATTTTTAAGATTTTGACACATTCAGCTCAAATGTACACAATTGCTGATTATGGCTGTCAAATCTAAACCAAACGTTGTGCACTCAAATCTTTTGCTGTATTTAGTTTATTTTGGCATCCGGATGATGATTCTAGCATGAAATTGCTTGGGCACCTGTTAATTTTTAAGATTTTGACACATTCAGCTCAAATGTACAATCATGCGCTAAAAACGCATTTAAAGCAATAAAAAGGTGATTATGGCTGTCAAACCTAAACCAAACGTTGTGCACTCAAATCTTTTGCTGTATTTAGTTTATTTTGGCATCCGGATGATGATTCTAGCATGAAATTGCTTGGGCACCTGTTAATTTTTAAGATTTTGACACATTCAGCTCAAATGTACACAATTGCTGATTATGGCTGTCAAATCTAAACCAAACGTTGTGCACTCAAATCTTTTGCTGTATTTAGTTTATTTTGGCATCCGGATGATGATTCTAGCATGAAATTGCTTGGGCACCTGTTAATTTTTAAGATTTTGACACATTCAGCTCAAATGTACACAATTGCTGATTATGGCTGTCAAATCTAAACCAAACGTTGTGCACTCAAATCTTTTGCTGTATTTAGTTTATTTTGGCATCCGGATGATGATTCTAGCATGAAATTGCTTGGGCACCTGTTAATTTTTAAGATTTTGACACATTCAGCTCAAATGTACACAATTGCTGATTATGGCTGTCAAATCTAAACCAAACGTTGTGCACTCAAATCTTTTGCTGTATTTAGTTTATTTTGGCATCCGGATGATGATTCTAGCATGAAATTGCTTGGGCACCTGTTAATTTTTAAGATTTTGACACATTCAGCTCAAATGTACAATCATGCGCTAAAAACGCATTTAAAGCAATAAAAAGGTGATTATGGCTGTCAAACCTAAACCAGACGTTGTGCACTCAAATCTTTTGCTGTATTTAGTTTATTTTGGCATCCGGATGATGATTCTAGCATGAAATTGCTTGGGCACCTGTTAATTTTTAAGATTTTGACACATTCAGCTCAAATGTACACAATTGCTGATTATGGCTGTCAAATCTAAACCAAACGTTGTGCACTCAAATCTTTTGCTGTATTTAGTTTATTTTGGCATCCGGATGATGATTCTAGCATGAAATTGCTTGGGCACCTGTTAATTTTTAAGATTTTGACACATTCAGCTCAAATGTACACAATTGCTGATTATGGCTGTCAAATCTAAACCAAACGTTGTGCACTCAAATCTTTTGCTGTATTTAGTTTATTTTGGCATCCGGATGATGATTCTAGCATGAAATTGCTTGGGCACCTGTTAATTTTTAAGATTTTGACACATTCAGCTCAAATGTACAATCATGCGCTAAAAACGCATTTAAAGCAATAAAAAGGTGATTATGGCTGTCAAACCTAAACCAAACGTTGTGCACTCAAATCTTTTGCTGTATTTAGTTTATTTTGGCATCCGGATGATGATTCTAGCATGAAATTGCTTGGGCACCTGTTAATTTTTAAGATTTTGACACATTCAGCTCAAATGTACACAATTGCTGATTATGGCTGTCAAATCTAAACCAAACGTTGTGCACTCAAATCTTTTGCTGTATTTAGTTTATTTTGGCATCCGGATGATGTTTCTAGCATGAAATTGCTTGGGCACCTGTTAATTTTTAAGATTTTGACACATTCAGCTCAAATGTACAATCATGCGCTAAAAACGCATTTAAAGCAATAAAAAGGTGATTATGGCTGTCAAACCTAAACCAAACGTTGTGCACTCAAATCTTTTGCTGTATTTAGTTTATTTTGGCATCCGGATGATGATTCTAGCATGAAATTGCTTGGGCACCTGTTAATTTTTAAGATTTTGACACATTCAGCTCAAATGTACACAATTGCTGATTATGGCTGTCAAATCTAAACCAAACGTTGTGCACTCAAATCTTTTGCTGTATTTAGTTTATTTTGGCATCCGGATGATGATTCTAGCATGAAATTGCTTGGGCACCTGTTAATTTTTAAGATTTTGACACATTCAGCTCAAATGTACAATCATGCGCTAAAAACGCATTTAAAGCAATAAAAAGGTGATTATGGCTGTCAAACCTAAACCAAACGTTGTGCACTTAAATCTTTTGCTGTATTTAGTTTATTTTGGCATCCGGATGATGATTCTAGCATGAAATTGCTTGGGCACCTGTTAATTTTTAAGATTTTGACACATTCAGCTCAAATGTACACAATTGCTGATTATGGCTGTCAAATCTAAACCAAACGTTGTGCACTCAAATCTTTTGCTGTATTTAGTTTATTTTGGCATCCGGATGATGTTTCTAGCATGAAATTGCTTGGGCACCTGTTAATTTTTAAGATTTTGACACATTCAGCTCAAATGTACAATCATGCGCTAAAAACGCATTTAAAGCAATAAAAAGGTGATTATGGCTGTCAAACCTAAACCAAACGTTGTGCACTCAAATCTTTTGCTGTATTTAGTTTATTTTGGCATCCGGATGATGATTCTAGCATGAAATTGCTTGGGCACCTGTTAATTTTTAAGATTTTGACACATTCAGCTCAAATGTACACAATTGCTGATTATGGCTGTCAAATCTAAACCAAACGTTGTGCACTCAAATCTTTTGCTGTATTTAGTTTATTTTGGCATCCGGATGATGATTCTAGCATGAAATTGCTTGGGCACCTGTTAATTTTTAAGATTTTGACACATTCAGCTCAAATGTACAATCATGCGCTAAAAACGCATTTAAAGCAATAAAAAGGTGATTATGGCTGTCAAACCTAAACCAAACATTGTGCACTCAAATCTTTTGCTGTATTTAGTTTATTTTGGCATCCGGATGATGATTCTAGCATGAAATTGCTTGGGCACCTGTTAATTTTTAAGATTTTGACACATTCAGCTCAAATGTACACAATTGCTGATTATGGCTGTCAAATCTAAACCAAACGTTGTGCACTCAAATCTTTTGCTGTATTTAGTTTATTTTGGCATCCGGATGATGATTCTAGCATGAAATTGCTTGGGCACCTGTTAATTTTTAAGATTTTGACACATTCAGCTCAAATGTACAATCATGCGCTAAAAACGCATTTAAAGCAATAAAAAGGTGATTATGGCTGTCAAACCTAAACCAAACGTTGTGCACTCAAATCTTTTGCTGTATTTAGTTTATTTTGGCATCCGGATGATGATTCTAGCATGAAATTGCTTGGGCACCTGTTAATTTTTAAGATTTTGACACATTCAGCTCAAATGTACAATCATGCGCTAAAAACGCATTTAAAGCAATAAAAAGGTGATTATGGCTGTCAAACCTAAACCAAACGTTGTGCACTCAAATCTTTTGCTGTATTTAGTTTATTTTGGCATCCGGATGATGATTCTAGCATGAAATTGCTTGGGCACCTGTTAATTTTTAAGATTTTGACACATTCAGCTCAAATGTACACAATTGCTGATTATGGCTGTCAAATCTAAACCAAACGTTGTGCACTCAAATCTTTTGCTGTATTTAGTTTATTTTGGCATCCGGATGATGTTTCTAGCATGAAATTGCTTGGGCACCTGTTAATTTTTAAGATTTTGACACATTCCGCTCAAATGTACAATCATGCGCTAAAAACGCATTTAAAGCAATAAAAAGGTGATTATGGCTGTCAAACCTAAACCAAACGTTGTGCACTCAAATCTTTTGCTGTATTTAGTTTATTTTGGCATCCGGATGATGATTCTAGCATGAATTTGCTTGGGCACCTGTTAATTTTTAAGATTTTGACACATTCAGCTCAAATGTACACAATTGCTGATTATGGCTGTCAAATCTAAACCAAACGTTGTGCACTCAAATCTTTTGCTGTATTTAGTTTATTTTGGCATCCGGATGATGATTCTAGCATGAAATTGCTTGGGCACCTGTTAATTTTTAAGATTTTGACACATTCAGCTCAAATGTACAATCATGCGCTAAAAACGCATTTAAAGCAATAAAAAGGTGATTATGGCTGTCAAACCTAAACAAAACGTTGTGCACTCAAATCTTTTGCTGTATTTAGTTTATTTTGGCATCCGGATGATGATTCTAGCATGAAATTGCTTGGGCACCTGTTAATTTTTAAGATTTTGACACATTCAGCTCAAATGTACAATCATGCGCTAAAAACGCATTTAAAGCAATAAAAAGGTGATTATGGCTGTCAAACCTAAACCAAACATTGTGCACTCAAATCTTTTGCTGTATTTAGTTTATTTTGGCATCCGGATGATGATTCTAGCATGAAATTGCTTGGGCACCTGTTAATTTTTAAGATTTTGACACATTCAGCTCAAATGTACACAATTGCTGATTATGGCTGTCAAATCTAAACCAAACGTTGTGCACTCAAATCTTTTGCTGTATTTAGTTTATTTTGGCATCCGGATGATGATTCTAGCATGAAATTGCTTGGGCACCTGTTAATTTTTAAGATTTTGACACATTCAGCTCAAATGTACAATCATGCGCTAAAAACGCATTTAAAGCAATAAAAAGGTGATTATGGCTGTCAAACCTAAACCAAACGTTGTGCACTCAAATCTTTTGCTGTATTTAGTTTATTTTGGCATCCGGATGATGATTCTAGCATGAAATTGCTTGGGCACCTGTTAATTTTTAAGATTTTGACACATTCAGCTCAAATGTACAATCATGCGCTAAAAACGCATTTAAAGCAATAAAAAGGTGATTATGGCTGTCAAACCTAAACCAAACGTTGTGCACTCAAATCTTTTGCTGTATTTAGTTTATTTTGGCATCCGGATGATGATTCTAGCATGAAATTGCTTGGGCACCTGTTAATTTTTAAGATTTTGACACATTCAGCTCAAATGTACACAATTGCTGATTATGGCTGTCAAATCTAAACCAAACGTTGTGCACTCAAATCTTTTGCTGTATTTAGTTTATTTTGGCATCCGGATGATGATTCTAGCATGAAATTGCTTGGGCACTTGTTAATTTTTAAGATTTTGACACATTCAGCTCAAATGTACAATCATGCGCTAAAAACGCATTTAAAGCAATAAAAAGGTGATTATGGCTGTCAAACCTAAACAAAACGTTGTGCACTCAAATCTTTTGCTGTATTTAGTTTATTTTGGCATCCGGATGATGATTCTAGCATGAAATTGCTTGGGCACCAGTTAATTTTTAAGATTTTGACACATTCAGCTCAAATGTACAATCATGCGCTAAAAACGCATTTAAAGCAATAAAAAGGTGATTATGGCTGTCAAACCTAAACCAAACGTTGTGCACTCAAATCTTTTGCTGTATTTAGTTTATTTTGGCATCCGGATGATGATTCTAGCATGAAATTGCTTGGGCACCTGTTAATTTTTAAGATTTTGACACATTCAGCTCAAATGTACACAATTGCTGATTATGGCGGTCAAATCTAAACCAAACGTTGTGCACTCAAATCTTTTGCTGTATTTAGTTTATTTTGGCATCCGGATGATGATTCTAGCATGAAATTGCTTGGGCACCTGTTAATTTTTAAGATTTTGACACATTCAGCTCAAATGTACAATCATGCGCTAAAAACGCATTTAAAGCAATAAAAAGGTGATTATGGCTGTCAAACCTAAACCAAACGTTGTGCACTCAAATCTTTTGCTGTATTTAGTTTATTTTGGCATCCGGATGATGATTCTAGCATGAAATTGCTTGGGCACCTGTTAATTTTTAAGATTTTGACACATTCACCTCAAATGTACACAATTGCTGATTATGGCTGTCAAATCTAAACCAAACGTTGTGCACTCAAATCTTTTGCTGTATTTAGTTTATTTTGGCATCCGGATGATGATTCTAGCATGAAATTGCTTGGGCACCTGTTAATTTTTAAGATTTTGACACATTAGGCTCAAATGTACAATCATGCGCTAAAAACGCATTTAAAGCAATAAAAAGGTGATTATGGCTGTCAAACCTAAACCAAACGTTGTGCACTCAAATCTTTTGCTGTATTTAGTTTATTTTGGCATCCGGATGATGATTCTAGCATGAAATTGCTTGGGCACCTGTTAATTTTTAAGATTTTGACACATTCAGCTCAAATGTACACAATTGCTGATTATGGCTGTCAAATCTAAACCAAACGTTGTGCACTCAAATCTTTTGCTGTATTTAGTTTATTTTGGCATCCGGATGATGATTCTAGCATGAAATTGCTTGGGCACCTGTTAATTTTTAAGATTTTGACACATTCAGCTCAAATGTACAATCATGCGCTAAAAACGCATTTAAAGCAATAAAAAGGTGATTATGGCTGTCAAACCTAAACCAAACGTTGTGCACTCAAATCTTTTGCTGTATTTAGTTGATTTTGGCATCCGGATGATGATTCTAGCATGAAATTGCTTGGGCACCTGTTAATTTTTAAGATTTTGACACATTCAGCTCAAATGTACACAATTGCTGATTATGGCTGTCAAATCTAAACCAAACGTTGTGCACTCAAATCTTTTGCTGTATTTAGTTTATTTTGGCATCCGGATGATGATTCTAGCATGAAATTGCTTGGGCACCTGTTAATTTTTAAGATTTTGACACATTCAGCTCAAATGTACACAATTGCTGATTATGGCTGTCAAATCTAAACCAAACGTTGTGCACTCAAATCTTTTGCTGTATTTAGTTTATTTTGGCATCCGGATGATGATTCTAGCATGAAATTGCTTGGGCACCTGTTAATTTTTAAGATTTTGACACATTCAGCTCAAATGTACAATCATGCGCTAAAAACGCATTTAAAGCAATAAAAAGGTGATTATGGCTGTCAAACCTAAACCAAACGTTGTGCACTCAAATCTTTTGCTGTATTTATTTATTTTGGCATCCGGATGATGATTCTAGCATGAAATTGCTTGGGCACCTGTTAATTTTTAAGATTTTGACACATTCAGCTCAAATGTACACAATTGCTGATTATGGCTGTCAAATCTAAACCAAACGTTGTGCACTCAAATCTTTTGCTGTATTTAGTTTATTTTGGCATCCGGATGATGATTCTAGCATGAAATTGCTTGGGCACCAGTTAATTTTTAAGATTTTGACACATTCAGCTCAAATGTACAATCATGCGCTAAAAACGCATTTAAAGCAATAAAAAGGTGATTATGGCTGTCAAACCTAAACCAAACGTTGTGCACTCAAATCTTTTGCTGTATTTAGTTTATTTTGGCATCCGGATGATGATTCTAGCATGAAATTGCTTGGGCACCTGTTAATTTTTAAGATTTTGACACATTCAGCTCAAATGTACACAATTGCTGATTATGGCTGTCAAATCTAAACCAAACGTTGTGCACTCAAATCTTTTGCTGTATTTAGTTTATTTTGGCATCCGGATGATGATTCTAGCATGAAATTGCTTGGGCACCTGTTAATTTTTAAGATTTTGACACATTCAGCTCAAATGTACAATCATGCGCTAAAAACGCATTTAAAGCAATAAAAAGGTGATTATGGCTGTCAAACCTAAACCAAACGTTGTGCACTCAAATCTTTTGCTGTATTTAGTTTATTTTGGCATCCGGATGATGATTCTAGCATGAAATTGCTTGGGCACCTGTTAATTTTTAAGATTTTGACACATTCACCTCAAATGTACACAATTGCTGATTATGGCTGTCAAATCTAAACCAAACGTTGTGCACTCAAATCTTTTGCTGTATTTAGTTTATTTTGGCATCCGGATGATGATTCTAGCATGAAATTGCTTGGGCACCTGTTAATTTTTAAGATTTTGACACATTCAGCTCAAATGTACAATCATGCGCTAAAAACGCATTTAAAGCAATAAAAAGGTGATTATGGCTGTCAAACCTAAACCAAACGTTGTGCACTCAAATCTTTTGCTGTATTTAGTTGATTTTGGCATCCGGATGATGATTCTAGCATGAAATTGCTTGGGCACCTGTTAATTTTTAAGATTTTGACACATTCAGCTCAAATGTACACAATTGCTGATTATGGCTGTCAAATCTAAACCAAACGTTGTGCACTCAAATCTTTTGCTGTATTTAGTTTATTTTGGCATCCGGATGATGATTCTAGCATGAAATTGCTTGGGCACCTGTTAATTTTTAAGATTTTGACACATTAGGCTCAAATGTACAATCATGCGCTAAAAACGCATTTAAAGCAATAAAAAGGTGATTATGGCTGTCAAACCTAAACCAAACGTTGTGCACTCAAATCTTTTGCTGTATTTAGTTTATTTTGGCATCCGGATGATGATTCTAGCATGAAATTGCTTGGGCACCTGTTAATTTTTAAGATTTTGACACATTCAGCTCAAATGTACACAATTGCTGATTATGGCTGTCAAATCTAAACCAAACGTTGTGCACTCAAATCTTTTGCTGTATTTAGTTTATTTTGGCATCCGGATGATGATTCTAGCATGAAATTGCTTGGGCACCTGTTAATTTTTAAGATTTTGACACATTCAGCTCAAATGTACAATCATGCGCTAAAAACGCATTTAAAGCAATAAAAAGGTGATTATGGCTGTCAAACCTAAACCAAACGTTGTGCACTCAAATCTTTTGCTGTATTTAGTTGATTTTGGCATCCGGATGATGATTCTAGCATGAAATTGCTTGGGCACCTGTTAATTTTTAAGATTTTGACACATTCAGCTCAAATGTACACAATTGCTGATTATGGCTGTCAAATCTAAACCAAACGTTGTGCACTCAAATCTTTTGCTGTATTTAGTTTATTTTGGCATCCGGATGATGATTCTAGCATGAAATTGCTTGGGCACCTGTTAATTTTTAAGATTTTGACACATTCAGCTCAAATGTACACAATTGCTGATTATGGCTGTCAAATCTAAACCAAACGTTGTGCACTCAAATCTTTTGCTGTATTTAGTTTATTTTGGCATCCGGATGATGATTCTAGCATGAAATTGCTTGGGCACCTGTTAATTTTTAAGATTTTGACACATTCAGCTCAAATGTACAATCATGCGCTAAAAACGCATTTAAAGCAATAAAAAGGTGATTATGGCTGTCAAACCTAAACCAAACGTTGTGCACTCAAATCTTTTGCTGTATTTAGTTTATTTTGGCATCCGGATGATGATTCTAGCATGAAATTGCTTGGGCACCTGTTAATTTTTAAGATTTTGACACATTCACCTCAAATGTACACAATTGCTGATTATGGCTGTCAAATCTAAACCAAACGTTGTGCACTCAAATCTTTTGCTGTATTTAGTTTATTTTGGCATCCGGATGATGATTCTAGCATGAAATTGCTTGGGCACCAGTTAATTTTTAAGATTTTGACACATTCAGCTCAAATGTACAATCATGCGCTAAAAATGCATTTAAAGCAATAAAAAGGTGATTATGGCTGTCAAACCTAAACCAAACGTTGTGCACTCAAATCTTTTGCTGTATTTAGTTTATTTTGGCATCCGGATGATGATTCTAGCATGAAATTGCTTGGGCACCTGTTAATTTTTAAGATTTTGACACATTCAGCTCAAATGTACACAATTGCTGATTATGGCTGTCAAATCTAAACCAAACGTTGTGCACTCAAATCTTTTGCTGTATTTAGTTTATTTTGGCATCCGGATGATGATTCTAGCATGAAATTGCTTGGGCACCTGTTAATTTTTAAGATTTTGACACATTCAGCTCAAATGTACAATCATGCGCTAAAAACGCATTTAAAGCAATAAAAAGGTGATTATGGCTGTCAAACCTAAACCAAACGTTGTGCACTCAAATCTTTTGCTGTATTTAGTTTATTTTGGCATCCGGATGATGATTCTAGCATGAAATTGCTTGGGCACCTGTTAATTTTTAAGATTTTGACACATTCAGCTCAAATGTACACAATTGCTGATTATGGCTGTCAAATCTAAACCAAACGTTGTGCACTCAAATCTTTTGCTGTATTTAGTTTATTTTGGCATCCGGATGATGATTCTAGCATGAAATTGCTTGGGCACCTGTTAATTTTTAAGATTTTGACACATTCAGCTCAAATGTACAATCATGCGCTAAAAACGCATTTAAAGCAATAAAAAGGTGATTATGGCTGTCAAACCTAAACCAAACGTTGTGCACTCAAATCTTTTGCTGTATTTAGTTGATTTTGGCATCCGGATGATGATTCTAGCATGAAATTGCTTGGGCACCTGTTAATTTTTAAGATTTTGACACATTCAGCTCAAATGTACACAATTGCTGATTATGGCTGTCAAATCTAAACCAAACGTTGTGCACTCAAATCTTTTGCTGTATTTAGTTTATTTTGGCATCCGGATGATGATTCTAGCATGAAATTGCTTGGGCACCTGTTAATTTTTAAGATTTTGACACATTCAGCTCAAATGTACACAATTGCTGATTATGGCTGTCAAATCTAAACCAAACGTTGTGCACTCAAATCTTTTGCTGTATTTAGTTTATTTTGGCATCCGGATGATGATTCTAGCATGAAATTGCTTGGGCACCTGTTAATTTTTAAGATTTTGACACATTCAGCTCAAATGTACAATCATGCGCTAAAAACGCATTTAAAGCAATAAAAAGGTGATTATGGCTGTCAAACCTAAACCAAACGTTGTGCACTCAAATCTTTTGCTGTATTTAGTTTATTTTGGCATCCGGATGATGATTCTAGCATGAAATTGCTTGGGCACCTGTTAATTTTTAAGATTTTGACACATTCACCTCAAATGTACACAATTGCTGATTATGGCTGTCAAATCTAAACCAAACGTTGTGCACTCAAATCTTTTGCTGTATTTAGTTTATTTTGGCATCCGGATGATGATTCTAGCATGAAATTGCTTGGGCACCAGTTAATTTTTAAGATTTTGACACATTCAGCTCAAATGTACAATCATGCGCTAAAAATGCATTTAAAGCAATAAAAAGGTGATTATGGCTGTCAAACCTAAACCAAACGTTGTGCACTCAAATCTTTTGCTGTATTTAGTTTATTTTGGCATCCGGATGATGATTCTAGCATGAAATTGCTTGGGCACCTGTTAATTTTTAAGATTTTGACACATTCAGCTCAAATGTACACAATTGCTGATTATGGCTGTCAAATCTAAACCAAACGTTGTGCACTCAAATCTTTTGCTGTATTTAGTTTATTTTGGCATCCGGATGATGATTCTAGCATGAAATTGCTTGGGCACCTGTTAATTTTTAAGATTTTGACACATTCAGCTCAAATGTACAATCATGCGCTAAAAACGCATTTAAAGCAATAAAAAGGTGATTATGGCTGTCAAACCTAAACCAAACGTTGTGCACTCAAATCTTTTGCTGTATTTAGTTTATTTTGGCATCCGGATGATGATTCTAGCATGAAATTGCTTGGGCACCTGTTAATTTTTAAGATTTTGACACATTCACCTCAAATGTACACAATTGCTGATTATGGCTGTCAAATCTAAACCAAACGTTGTGCACTCAAATCTTTTGCTGTATTTAGTTTATTTTGGCATCCGGATGATGATTCTAGCATGAAATTGCTTGGGCACCTGTTAATTTTTAAGATTTTGACACATTCAGCTCAAATGTACAATCATGCGCTAAAAACGCATTTAAAGCAATAAAAAGGTGATTATGGCTGTCAAACCTAAACCAAACGTTGTGCACTCAAATCTTTTGCTGTATTTAGTTGATTTTGGCATCCGGATGATGATTCTAGCATGAAATTGCTTGGGCACCTGTTAATTTTTAAGATTTTGACACATTCAGCTCAAATGTACACAATTGCTGATTATGGCTGTCAAATCTAAACCAAACGTTGTGCACTCAAATCTTTTGCTGTATTTAGTTTATTTTGGCATCCGGATGATGATTCTAGCATGAAATTGCTTGGGCACCTGTTAATTTTTAAGATTTTGACACATTAGGCTCAAATGTACAATCATGCGCTAAAAACGCATTTAAAGCAATAAAAAGGTGATTATGGCTGTCAAACCTAAACCAAACGTTGTGCACTCAAATCTTTTGCTGTATTTAGTTTATTTTGGCATCCGGATGATGATTCTAGCATGAAATTGCTTGGGCACCTGTTAATTTTTAAGATTTTGACACATTCAGCTCAAATGTACACAATTGCTGATTATGGCTGTCAAATCTAAACCAAACGTTGTGCACTCAAATCTTTTGCTGTATTTAGTTATTTTTGGCATCCGGATGATGATTCTAGCATGAAATTGCTTGGGCACCTGTTAATTTTTAAGATTTTGACACATTCAGCTCAAATGTACAATCATGCGCTAAAAACGCATTTAAAGCAATAAAAAGGTGATTATGGCTGTCAAACCTAAACCAAACGTTGTGCACTCAAATCTTTTGCTGTATTTAGTTGATTTTGGCATCCGGATGATGATTCTAGCATGAAATTGCTTGGGCACCTGTTAATTTTTAAGATTTTGACACATTCAGCTCAAATGTACACAATTGCTGATTATGGCTGTCAAATCTAAACCAAACGTTGTGCACTCAAATCTTTTGCTGTATTTAGTTTATTTTGGCATCCGGATGATGATTCTAGCATGAAATTGCTTGGGCACCTGTTAATTTTTAAGATTTTGACACATTCAGCTCAAATGTACACAATTGCTGATTATGGCTGTCAAATCTAAACCAAACGTTGTGCACTCAAATCTTTTGCTGTATTTAGTTTATTTTGGCATCCGGATGATGATTCTAGCATGAAATTGCTTGGGCACCTGTTAATTTTTAAGATTTTGACACATTCAGCTCAAATGTACAATCATGCGCTAAAAACGCATTTAAAGCAATAAAAAGGTGATTATGGCTGTCAAACCTAAACCAAACGTTGTGCACTCAAATCTTTTGCTGTATTTAGTTTATTTTGGCATCCGGATGATGATTCTAGCATGAAATTGCTTGGGCACCTGTTAATTTTTAAGATTTTGACACATTCAGCTCAAATGTACAATCATGCGCTAAAAACGCATTTAAAGCAATAAAAAGGTGATTATGGCTGTCAAACCTAAACCAAACGTTGTGCACTCAAATCTTTTGCTGTATTTAGTTTATTTTGGCATCCGGATGATGATTCTAGCATGAAATTCCTTGGGCACCTGTTAATTTTTAAGATTTTGACACATTCAGCTCAAATGTACACAATTGCTGATTATGGCTGTCAAATCTAAACCAAACGTGCACTCAAATATTTTGCTGTATTTAGTTTATTTTGGCATCCGGATGATGATTCTAGCATGAAATTGCTTGGGCACCTGTTAATTTTTAAGATTTTGACACATTCAGCTCAAATGTACACAATTGCTGATTATGGCTGTCAAATCTAAACCAAACGTTGTGCACTCAAATCTTTTGCTGTATTTAGTTTATTTTGGCATCCGGATGATGATTCTAGCATGAAATTGCTTGGGCACCTGTTAATTTTTAAGATTTTGACACATTCAGCTCAAATGTACAATCATGCGCTACAAACGCATTTAAAGCAATAAAAAGGTGATTATGGCTGTCAAACCTAAACCAAACGTTGTGCACTCAAATCTTTTGCTGTATTTAGTTTATTTTGGCATCCGGATGATGATTCTAGCATGAAATTGCTTGGGCACCTGTTAATTTTTAAGATTTTGACACATTCAGCTCAAATGTACACAATTGCTGATTATGGCTGTCAAATCTAAACCAAACGTTGTGCACTCAAATCTTTTGCTGTATTTAGTTTATTTTGGCATCCGGATGATGATTCTAGCATGAAATTGCTTGGGCACCAGTTAATTTTTAAGATTTTGACACATTCAGCTCAAATGTACAATCATGCGCTAAAAACGCATTTAAAGCAATAAAAAGGTGATTATGGCTGTCAAACCTAAACCAAACGTTGTGCACTCAAATCTTTTGCTGTATTTAGTTTATTTTGGCATCCGGATGATGATTCTAGCATGAAATTGCTTGGGCACCTGTTAATTTTTAAGATTTTGACACATTCAGCTCAAATGTACACAATTGCTGATTATGGCGGTCAAATCTAAACCAAACGTTGTGCACTCAAATCTTTTGCTGTATTTAGTTTATTTTGGCATCCGGATGATGATTCTAGCATGAAATTGCTTGGGCACCTGTTAATTTTTAAGATTTTGACACATTCAGCTCAAATGTACAATCATGCGCTAAAAACGCATTTAAAGCAATAAAAAGGTGATTATGGCTGTCAAACCTAAACCAAACGTTGTGCACTCAAATCTTTTGCTGTATTTAGTTTATTTTGGCATCCGGATGATGATTCTAGCATGAAATTGCTTGGGCACCTGTTAATTTTTAAGATTTTGACACATTCACCTCAAATGTACACAATTGCTGATTATGGCTGTCAAATCTAAACCAAACGTTGTGCACTCAAATCTTTTGCTGTATTTAGTTTATTTTGGCATCCGGATGATGATTCTAGCATGAAATTGCTTGGGCACCTGTTAATATTTAAGATTTTGACACATTAGGCTCAAATGTACAATCATGCGCTAAAAACGCATTTAAAGCAATAAAAAGGTGATTATGGCTGTCAAACCTAAACCAAACGTTGTGCACTCAAATCTTTTGCTGTATTTAGTTTATTTTGGCATCCGGATGATGATTCTAGCATGAAATTGCTTGGGCACCTGTTAATTTTTAAGATTTTGACACATTCAGCTCAAATGTACACAATTGCTGATTATGGCTGTCAAATCTAAACCAAACGTTGTGCACTCAAATCTTTTGCTGTATTTAGTTTATTTTGGCATCCGGATGATGATTCTAGCATGAAATTGCTTGGGCACCTGTTAATTTTTAAGATTTTGACACATTCAGCTCAAATGTACAATCATGCGCTAAAAACGCATTTAAAGCAATAAAAAGGTGATTATGGCTGTCAAACCTAAACCAAACGTTGTGCACTCAAATCTTTTGCTGTATTTAGTTGATTTTGGCATCCGGATGATGATTCTAGCATGAAATTGCTTGGGCACCTGTTAATTTTTAAGATTTTGACACATTCAGCTCAAATGTACACAATTGCTGATTATGGCTGTCAAATCTAAACCAAACGTTGTGCACTCAAATCTTTTGCTGTATTTAGTTTATTTTGGCATCCGGATGATGATTCTAGCATGAAATTGCTTGGGCACCTGTTAATTTTTAAGATTTTGACACATTCAGCTCAAATGTACACAATTGCTGATTATGGCTGTCAAATCTAAACCAAACGTTGTGCACTCAAATCTTTTGCTGTATTTAGTTTATTTTGGCATCCGGATGATGATTCTAGCATGAAATTGCTTGGGCACCTGTTAATTTTTAAGATTTTGACACATTCAGCTCAAATGTACAATCATGCGCTAAAAACGCATTTAAAGCAATAAAAAGGTGATTATGGCTGTCAAACCTAAACCAAACGTTGTGCACTCAAATCTTTTGCTGTATTTAGTTTATTTTGGCATCCGGATGATGATTCTAGCATGAAATTGCTTGGGCACCTGTTAATTTTTAAGATTTTGACACATTAGGCTCAAATGTACAATCATGCGCTAAAAACGCATTTAAAGCAATAAAAAGGTGATTATGGCTGTCAAACCTAAACCAAACGTTGTGCACTCAAATCTTTTGCTGTATTTAGTTGATTTTGGCATCCGGATGATTCTTCTAGCATGAAATTGCTTGGGCACCTGTTAATTTTTAAGATTTTGACACATTCAGCTCAAATGTACACAATTGCTGATTATGGCTGTCAAATCTAAACCAAACGTTGTGCACTCAAATCTTTTGCTGTATTTAGTTTATTTTGGCATCCGGATGATGATTCTAGCATGAAATTGCTTGGGCACCTGTTAATTTTTAAGATTTTGACACATTCAGCTCAAATGTACAATCATGCGCTAAAAACGCATTTAAAGCAATAAAAAGGTGATTATGGCTGTCAAACCTAAACCAAACGTTGTGCACTCAAATCTTTTGCTGTATTTAGTTTATTTTGACATCCGGATGATGATTCTAGCATGAAATTGCTTGGGCACCTGTTAATTTTTAAGATTTTGACACATTCAGCTCAAATGTACAATCATTCGCTAAAAACGCATTTAAAGCAATAAAAAGGTGATTATGGCTGTCAAACCTAAACCAAACGTTGTGCACTCAAATCTTTTGCTGTATTTAGTTTATTTTGGCATCCGGATGATGATTCTAGCATGAAATTGCTTGGGCACCTGTTAATTTTTAAGATTTTGACACATTCAGCTCAAATGTACACAATTGCTGATTATGGCTGTCAAATCTAAACCAAACGTTGTGCACTCAAATCTTTTGCTGTATTTAGTTTATTTTGGCATCCGGATGATGATTCTAGCATGAAATTGCTTGGGCACCAGTTAATTTTTAAGATTTTGACACATTCAGCTCAAATGTACAATCATGCGCTAAAAACGCATTTAAAGCAATAAAAAGGTGATTATGGCTGTCAAACCTAAACCAAACGTTGTGCACTCAAATCTTTTGCTGTATTTAGTTTATTTTGGCATCCGGATGATGATTCTAGCATGAAATTGCTTGGGCACCTGTTAATTTTTAAGATTTTGACACATTCAGCTCAAATGTACACAATTGCTGATTATGGCGGTCAAATCTAAACCAAACGTTGTGCACTCAAATCTTTTGCTGTATTTAGTTTATTTTGGCATCCGGATGATGATTCTAGCATGAAATTGCTTGGGCACCTGTTAATTTTTAAGATTTTGACACATTCAGCTCAAATGTACAATCATGCGCTAAAAACGCATTTAAAGCAATAAAAAGGTGATTATGGCTGTCAAACCTAAACCAAACGTTGTGCACTCAAATCTTTTGCTGTATTTAGTTTATTTTGGCATCCGGATGATGATTCTAGCATGAAATTGCTTGGGCACCTGTTAATTTTTAAGATTTTGACACATTCACCTCAAATGTACACAATTGCTGATTATGGCTGTCAAATCTAAACCAAACGTTGTGCACTCAAATCTTTTGCTGTATTTAGTTTATTTTGGCATCCGGATGATGATTCTAGCATGAAATTGCTTGGGCACCTGTTAATTTTTAAGATTTTGACACATTAGGCTCAAATGTACAATCATGCGCTAAAAACGCATTTAAAGCAATAAAAAGGTGATTATGGCTGTCAAACCTAAACCAAACGTTGTGCACTCAAATCTTTTGCTGTATTTAGTTTATTTTGGCATCCGGATGATGATTCTAGCATGAAATTGCTTGGGCACCTGTTAATTTTTAAGATTTTGACACATTCAGCTCAAATGTACACAATTGCTGATTATGGCTGTCAAATCTAAACCAAACGTTGTGCACTCAAATCTTTTGCTGTATTTAGTTTATTTTGGCATCCGGATGATGATTCTAGCATGAAATTGCTTGGGCACCTGTTAATTTTTAAGATTTTGACACATTCAGCTCAAATGTACAATCATGCGCTAAAAACGCATTTAAAGCAATAAAAAGGTGATTATGGCTGTCAAACCTAAACCAAACGTTGTGCACTCAAATCTTTTGCTGTATTTAGTTGATTTTGGCATCCGGATGATGATTCTAGCATGAAATTGCTTGGGCACCTGTTAATTTTTAAGATTTTGACACATTCAGCTCAAATGTACACAATTGCTGATTATGGCTGTCAAATCTAAACCAAACGTTGTCCACTCAAATCTTTTGCTGTATTTAGTTTATTTTGGCATCCGGATGATGATTCTAGCATGAAATTGCTTGGGCACCTGTTAATTTTTAAGATTTTGACACATTCAGCTCAAATGTACACAATTGCTGATTATGGCTGTCAAATCTAAACCAAACGTTGTGCACTCAAATCTTTTGCTGTATTTAGTTTATTTTGGCATCCGGATGATGATTCTAGCATGAAATTGCTTGGGCACCTGTTAATTTTTAAGATTTTGACACATTCAGCTCAAATGTACAATCATGCGCTAAAAACGCATTTAAAGCAATAAAAAGGTGATTATGGCTGTCAAACCTAAACCAAACGTTGTGCACTCAAATCTTTTGCTGTATTTAGTTTATTTTGGCATCCGGATGATGATTCTAGCATGAAATTGCTTGGGCACCTGTTAATTTTTAAGATTTTGACACATTCAGCTCAAATGTACACAATTGCTGATTATGGCTGTCAAATCTAAACCAAACGTTGTGCACTCAAATCTTTTGCTGTATTTAGTTTATTTTGGCATCCGGATGATGATTCTAGCATGAAATTGCTTGGGCACCAGTTAATTTTTAAGATTTTGACACATTCAGCTCAAATGTACAATCATGCGCTAAAAACGCATTTAAAGCAATAAAAAGGTGATTATGGCTGTCAAACCTAAACCAAACGTTGTGCACTCAAATCTTTTGCTGTATTTAGTTTATTTTGGCATCCGGATGATGATTCTAGCATGAAATTGCTTGGGCACCTGTTAATTTTTAAGATTTTGACACATTCAGCTCAAATGTACAAAATTGCTGATTATGGCTGTCAAATCTAAACCAAACGTTGTGCACTCAAATCTTTTGCTGTATTTAGTTTATTTTGGCATCCGGATGATGATTCTAGCATGAAATTGCTTGGGCACCTGTTAATTTTTAAGATTTTGACACATTCAGCTCAAATGTACAATCATGCGCTAAAAACGCATTTAAAGCAATAAAAAGGTGATTATGGCTGTCAAACCTAAACCAAACGTTGTGCACTCAAATCTTTTGCTGTATTTAGTTTATTTTGGCATCCGGATGATGATTCTAGCATGAAATTGCTTGGGCACCTGTTAATTTTTAAGATTTTGACACATTCAGCTCAAATGTACACAATTGCTGATTATGGCTGTCAAATCTAAACCAAACGTTGTGCACTCAAATCTTTTGCTGTATTTAGTTTATTTTGGCATCCGGATGATGATTCTAGCATGAAATTGCTTGGGCACCTGTTAATTTTTAAGATTTTGACACATTCAGCTCAAATGTACAATCATGCGCTAAAAACGCATTTAAAGCAATAAAAAGGTGATTATGGCTGTCAAACCTAAACCAAACGTTGTGCACTCAAATCTTTTGCTGTATTTAGTTTATTTTGGCATCCGGATGATGATTCTAGCATGAAATTGGTTGGGCACCTGTTAATTTTTAAGATTTTGACACATTCACCTCAAATGTACACAATTGCTGATTATGGCTGTCAAATCTAAACCAAACGTTGTGCACTCAAATCTTTTGCTGTATTTAGTTTATTTTGGCATCCGGATGATGATTCTAGCATGAAATTGCTTGGGCACCTGTTAATTTTTAAGATTTTGACACATTCAGCTCAAATGTACAATCATGCGCTAAAAACGCATTTAAAGCAATAAAAAGGTGATTATGGCTGTCAAACCTAAACCAAACGTTGTGCACTCAAATCTTTTGCTGTATTTAGTTGATTTTGGCATCCGGATGATGATTCTAGCATGAAATTGCTTGGGCACCTGTTAATTTTTAAGATTTTGACACATTCAGCTCAAATGTACACAATTGCTGATTATGGCTGTCAAATCTAAACCAAACGTTGTGCACTCAAATCTTTTGCTGTATTTAGTTTATTTTGGCATCCGGATGATGATTCTAGCATGAAATTGCTTGGGCACCTGTTAATTTTTAAGATTTTGACACATTAGGCTCAAATGTACAATCATGCGCTAAAAACGCATTTAAAGCAATAAAAAGGTGATTATGGCTGTCAAACCTAAACCAAACGTTGTGCACTCAAATCTTTTGCTGTATTTAGTTTATTTTGGCATCCGGATGATGATTCTAGCATGAAATTGCTTGGGCACCTGTTAATTTTTAAGATTTTGACACATTCAGCTCAAATGTACACAATTGCTGATTATGGCTGTCAAATCTAAACCAAACGTTGTGCACTCAAATCTTTTGCTGTATTTAGTTTATTTTGGCATCCGGATGATGATTCTAGCATGAAATTGCTTGGGCACCTGTTAATTTTTAAGATTTTGACACATTCAGCTCAAATGTACAATCATGCGCTAAAAACGCATTTAAAGCAATAAAAAGGTGATTATGGCTGTCAAACCTAAACCAAACGTTGTGCACTCAAATCTTTTGCTGTATTTAGTTGATTTTGGCATCCGGATGATGATTCTAGCATGAAATTGCTTGGGCACCTGTTAATTTTTAAGATTTTGACACATTCAGCTCAAATGTACACAATTGCTGATTATGGCTGTCAAATCTAAACCAAACGTTGTGCACTCAAATCTTTTGCTGTATTTAGTTTATTTTGGCATCCGGATGATGATTCTAGCATGAAATTGCTTGGGCACCTGTTAATTTTTAAGATTTTGACACATTCAGCTCAAATGTACAATCATGCGCTAAAAACGCATTTAAAGCAATAAAAAGGTGATTATGGCTGTCAAACCTAAACCAAACGTTGTGCACTCAAATCTTTTGCTGTATTTAGTTTATTTTGGCATCCGGATGATGATTCTAGCATGAAATTGCTTGGGCACCTGTTAATTTTTAAGATTTTGACACATTAGGCTCAAATGTACAATCATGCGCTAAAAACGCATTTAAAGCAATAAAAAGGTGATTATGGCTGTCAAACCTAAACCAAACGTTGTGCACTCAAATCTTTTGCTGTATTTAGTTTATTTTGGCATCCGGATGATGATTCTAGCATGAAATTGCTTGGGCACCTGTTAATTTTTAAGATTTTGACACATTCAGCTCAAATGTACACAATTGCTGATTATGGCTGTCAAATCTAAACCAAACGTTGTGCACTCAAATCTTTTGCTGTATTTAGTTTATTTTGGCATCCGGATGATGATTCTAGCATGAAATTGCTTGGGCACCTGTTAATTTTTAAGATTTTGACACATTCAGCTCAAATGTACAATCATGCGCTAAAAACGCATTTAAAGCAATAAAAAGGTGATTATGGCTGTCAAACCTAAACCAAACGTTGTGCACTCAAATCTTTTGCTGTATTTAGTTTATTTTGACATCCGGATGATGATTCTAGCATGAAATTGCTTGGGCACCTGTTAATTTTTAAGATTTTGACACATTCAGCTCAAATGTACAATCATTCGCTAAAAACGCATTTAAAGCAATAAAAAGGTGATTATGGCTGTCAAACCTAAACCAAACGTTGTGCACTCAAATCTTTTGCTGTATTTAGTTTATTTTGGCATCCGGATGATGATTCTAGCATGAAATTGCTTGGGCACCTGTTAATTTTTAAGATTTTGACACATTCAGCTCAAATGTACACAATTGCTGATTATGGCTGTCAAATCTAAACCAAACGTTGTGCACTCAAATCTTTTGCTGTATTTAGTTTATTTTGGCATCCGGATGATGATTCTAGCATGAAATTGCTTGGGCACCAGTTAATTTTTAAGATTTTGACACATTCAGCTCAAATGTACAATCATGCGCTAAAAACGCATTTAAAGCAATAAAAAGGTGATTATGGCTGTCAAACCTAAACCAAACGTTGTGCACTCAAATCTTTTGCTGTATTTAGTTTATTTTGGCATCCGGATGATGATTCTAGCATGAAATTGCTTGGGCACCTGTTAATTTTTAAGATTTTGACACATTCAGCTCAAATGTACACAATTGCTGATTATGGCGGTCAAATCTAAACCAAACGTTGTGCACTCAAATCTTTTGCTGTATTTAGTTTATTTTGGCATCCGGATGATGATTCTAGCATGAAATTGCTTGGGCACCTGTTAATTTTTAAGATTTTGACACATTCAGCTCAAATGTACAATCATGCGCTAAAAACGCATTTAAAGCAATAAAAAGGTGATTATGGCTGTCAAACCTAAACCAAACGTTGTGCACTCAAATCTTTTGCTGTATTTAGTTTATTTTGGCATCCGGATGATGATTCTAGCATGAAATTGCTTGGGCACCTGTTAATTTTTAAGATTTTGACACATTCACCTCAAATGTACACAATTGCTGATTATGGCTGTCAAATCTAAACCAAACGTTGTGCACTCAAATCTTTTGCTGTATTTAGTTTATTTTGGCATCCGGATGATGATTCTAGCATGAAATTGCTTGGGCACCTGTTAATATTTAAGATTTTGACACATTAGGCTCAAATGTACAATCATGCGCTAAAAACGCATTTAAAGCAATAAAAAGGTGATTATGGCTGTCAAACCTAAACCAAACGTTGTGCACTCAAATCTTTTGCTGTATTTAGTTTATTTTGGCATCCGGATGATGATTCTAGCATGAAATTGCTTGGGCACCTGTTAATTTTTAAGATTTTGACACATTCAGCTCAAATGTACACAATTGCTGATTATGGCTGTCAAATCTAAACCAAACGTTGTGCACTCAAATCTTTTGCTGTATTTAGTTTATTTTGGCATCCGGATGATGATTCTAGCATGAAATTGCTTGGGCACCTGTTAATTTTTAAGATTTTGACACATTCAGCTCAAATGTACAATCATGCGCTAAAAACGCATTTAAAGCAATAAAAAGGTGATTATGGCTGTCAAACCTAAACCAAACGTTGTGCACTCAAATCTTTTGCTGTATTTAGTTGATTTTGGCATCCGGATGATGATTCTAGCATGAAATTGCTTGGGCACCTGTTAATTTTTAAGATTTTGACACATTCAGCTCAAATGTACACAATTGCTGATTATGGCTGTCAAATCTAAACCAAACGTTGTGCACTCAAATCTTTTGCTGTATTTAGTTTATTTTGGCATCCGGATGATGATTCTAGCATGAAATTGCTTGGGCACCTGTTAATTTTTAAGATTTTGACACATTCAGCTCAAATGTACACAATTGCTGATTATGGCTGTCAAATCTAAACCAAACGTTGTGCACTCAAATCTTTTGCTGTATTTAGTTTATTTTGGCATCCGGATGATGATTCTAGCATGAAATTGCTTGGGCACCTGTTAATTTTTAAGATTTTGACACATTCAGCTCAAATGTACAATCATGCGCTAAAAACGCATTTAAAGCAATAAAAAGGTGATTATGGCTGTCAAACCTAAACCAAACGTTGTGCACTCAAATCTTTTGCTGTATTTAGTTTATTTTGGCATCCGGATGATGATTCTAGCATGAAATTGCTTGGGCACCTGTTAATTTTTAAGATTTTGACACATTAGGCTCAAATGTACAATCATGCGCTAAAAACGCATTTAAAGCAATAAAAAGGTGATTATGGCTGTCAAACCTAAACCAAACGTTGTGCACTCAAATCTTTTGCTGTATTTAGTTGATTTTGGCATCCGGATGATTCTTCTAGCATGAAATTGCTTGGGCACCTGTTAATTTTTAAGATTTTGACACATTCAGCTCAAATGTACACAATTGCTGATTATGGCTGTCAAATCTAAACCAAACGTTGTGCACTCAAATCTTTTGCTGTATTTAGTTTATTTTGGCATCCGGATGATGATTCTAGCATGAAATTGCTTGGGCACCTGTTAATTTTTAAGATTTTGACACATTCAGCTCAAATGTACAATCATGCGCTAAAAACGCATTTAAAGCAATAAAAAGGTGATTATGGCTGTCAAACCTAAACCAAACGTTGTGCACTCAAATCTTTTGCTGTATTTAGTTTATTTTGACATCCGGATGATGATTCTAGCATGAAATTGCTTGGGCACCTGTTAATTTTTAAGATTTTGACACATTCAGCTCAAATGTACAATCATTCGCTAAAAACGCATTTAAAGCAATAAAAAGGTGATTATGGCTGTCAAACCTAAACCAAACGTTGTGCACTCAAATCTTTTGCTGTATTTAGTTTATTTTGGCATCCGGATGATGATTCTAGCATGAAATTGCTTGGGCACCTGTTAATTTTTAAGATTTTGACACATTCAGCTCAAATGTACACAATTGCTGATTATGGCTGTCAAATCTAAACCAAACGTTGTGCACTCAAATCTTTTGCTGTATTTAGTTTATTTTGGCATCCGGATGATGATTCTAGCATGAAATTGCTTGGGCACCAGTTAATTTTTAAGATTTTGACACATTCAGCTCAAATGTACAATCATGCGCTAAAAACGCATTTAAAGCAATAAAAAGGTGATTATGGCTGTCAAACCTAAACCAAACGTTGTGCACTCAAATCTTTTGCTGTATTTAGTTTATTTTGGCATCCGGATGATGATTCTAGCATGAAATTGCTTGGGCACCTGTTAATTTTTAAGATTTTGACACATTCAGCTCAAATGTACACAATTGCTGATTATGGCGGTCAAATCTAAACCAAACGTTGTGCACTCAAATCTTTTGCTGTATTTAGTTTATTTTGGCATCCGGATGATGATTCTAGCATGAAATTGCTTGGGCACCTGTTAATTTTTAAGATTTTGACACATTCAGCTCAAATGTACAATCATGCGCTAAAAACGCATTTAAAGCAATAAAAAGGTGATTATGGCTGTCAAACCTAAACCAAACGTTGTGCACTCAAATCTTTTGCTGTATTTAGTTTATTTTGGCATCCGGATGATGATTCTAGCATGAAATTGCTTGGGCACCTGTTAATTTTTAAGATTTTGACACATTCACCTCAAATGTACACAATTGCTGATTATGGCTGTCAAATCTAAACCAAACGTTGTGCACTCAAATCTTTTGCTGTATTTAGTTTATTTTGGCATCCGGATGATGATTCTAGCATGAAATTGCTTGGGCACCTGTTAATTTTTAAGATTTTGACACATTAGGCTCAAATGTACAATCATGCGCTAAAAACGCATTTAAAGCAATAAAAAGGTGATTATGGCTGTCAAACCTAAACCAAACGTTGTGCACTCAAATCTTTTGCTGTATTTAGTTTATTTTGGCATCCGGATGATGATTCTAGCATGAAATTGCTTGGGCACCTGTTAATTTTTAAGATTTTGACACATTCAGCTCAAATGTACACAATTGCTGATTATGGCTGTCAAATCTAAACCAAACGTTGTGCACTCAAATCTTTTGCTGTATTTAGTTTATTTTGGCATCCGGATGATGATTCTAGCATGAAATTGCTTGGGCACCTGTTAATTTTTAAGATTTTGACACATTCAGCTCAAATGTACAATCATGCGCTAAAAACGCATTTAAAGCAATAAAAAGGTGATTATGGCTGTCAAACCTAAACCAAACGTTGTGCACTCAAATCTTTTGCTGTATTTAGTTGATTTTGGCATCCGGATGATGATTCTAGCATGAAATTGCTTGGGCACCTGTTAATTTTTAAGATTTTGACACATTCAGCTCAAATGTACACAATTGCTGATTATGGCTGTCAAATCTAAACCAAACGTTGTCCACTCAAATCTTTTGCTGTATTTAGTTTATTTTGGCATCCGGATGATGATTCTAGCATGAAATTGCTTGGGCACCTGTTAATTTTTAAGATTTTGACACATTCAGCTCAAATGTACACAATTGCTGATTATGGCTGTCAAATCTAAACCAAACGTTGTGCACTCAAATCTTTTGCTGTATTTAGTTTATTTTGGCATCCGGATGATGATTCTAGCATGAAATTGCTTGGGCACCTGTTAATTTTTAAGATTTTGACACATTCAGCTCAAATGTACAATCATGCGCTAAAAACGCATTTAAAGCAATAAAAAGGTGATTATGGCTGTCAAACCTAAACCAAACGTTGTGCACTCAAATCTTTTGCTGTATTTAGTTTATTTTGGCATCCGGATGATGATTCTAGCATGAAATTGCTTGGGCACCTGTTAATTTTTAAGATTTTGACACATTCAGCTCAAATGTACACAATTGCTGATTATGGCTGTCAAATCTAAACCAAACGTTGTGCACTCAAATCTTTTGCTGTATTTAGTTTATTTTGGCATCCGGATGATGATTCTAGCATGAAATTGCTTGGGCACCAGTTAATTTTTAAGATTTTGACACATTCAGCTCAAATGTACAATCATGCGCTAAAAACGCATTTAAAGCAATAAAAAGGTGATTATGGCTGTCAAACCTAAACCAAACGTTGTGCACTCAAATCTTTTGCTGTATTTAGTTTATTTTGGCATCCGGATGATGATTCTAGCATGAAATTGCTTGGGCACCTGTTAATTTTTAAGATTTTGACACATTCAGCTCAAATGTACACAATTGCTGATTATGGCTGTCAAATCTAAACCAAACGTTGTGCACTCAAATCTTTTGCTGTATTTAGTTTATTTTGGCATCCGGATGATGATTCTAGCATGAAATTGCTTGGGCACCTGTTAATTTTTAAGATTTTGACACATTCAGCTCAAATGTACAATCATGCGCTAAAAACGCATTTAAAGCAATAAAAAGGTGATTATGGCTGTCAAACCTAAACCAAACGTTGTGCACTCAAATCTTTTGCTGTATTTAGTTTATTTTGGCATCCGGATGATGATTCTAGCATGAAATTGCTTGGGCACCTGTTAATTTTTAAGATTTTGACACATTCACCTCAAATGTACACAATTGCTGATTATGGCTGTCAAATCTAAACCAAACGTTGTGCACTCAAATCTTTTGCTGTATTTAGTTTATTTTGGCATCCGGATGATGATTCTAGCATGAAATTGCTTGGGCACCTGTTAATTTTTAAGATTTTGACACATTCAGCTCAAATGTACAATCATGCGCTAAAAACGCATTTAAAGCAATAAAAAGGTGATTATGGCTGTCAAACCTAAACCAAACGTTGTGCACTCAAATCTTTTGCTGTATTTAGTTTATTTTGGCATCCGGATGATGATTCTAGCATGAAATTGCTTGGGCACCTGTTAATTTTTAAGATTTTGACACATTAGGCTCAAATGTACAATCATGCGCTAAAAACGCATTTAAAGCAATAAAAAGGTGATTATGGCTGTCAAACCTAAACCAAACGTTGTGCACTCAAATCTTTTGCTGTATTTAGTTTATTTTGGCATCCGGATGATGATTCTAGCATGAAATTGCTTGGGCACCTGTTAATTTTTAAGATTTTGACACATTCAGCTCAAATGTACACAATTGCTGATTATGGCTGTCAAATCTAAACCAAACGTTGTGCACTCAAATCTTTTGCTGTATTTAGTTTATTTTGGCATCCGGATGATGATTCTAGCATGAAATTGCTTGGGCACCTGTTAATTTTTAAGATTTTGACACATTCAGCTCAAATGTACAATCATGCGCTAAAAACGCATTTAAAGCAATAAAAAGGTGATTATGGCTGTCAAACCTAAACCAAACGTTGTGCACTCAAATCTTTTGCTGTATTTAGTTGATTTTGGCATCCGGATGATGATTCTAGCATGAAATTGCTTGGGCACCTGTTAATTTTTAAGATTTTGACACATTCAGCTCAAATGTACAATCATTCGCTAAAAACGCATTTAAAGCAATAAAAAGGTGATTATGGCTGTCAAACCTAAACCAAACGTTGTGCACTCAAATCTTTTGCTGTATTTAGTTTATTTTGGCATCCGGATGATGATTCTAGCATGAAATTGCTTGGGCACCTGTTAATTTTTAAGATTTTGACACATTCAGCTCAAATGTACACAATTGCTGATTATGGCTGTCAAATCTAAACCAAACGTTGTGCACTCAAATCTTTTGCTGTATTTAGTTTATTTTGGCATCCGGATGATGATTCTAGCATGAAATTGCTTGGGCACCTGTTAATTTTTAAGATTTTGACACATTCAGCTCAAATGTACAATCATTCGCTAAAAACGCATTTAAAGCAATAAAAAGGTGATTATGGCTGTCAAACCTAAACCAAACGTTGTGCACTCAAATCTTTTGCTGTATTTAGTTTATTTTGGCATCCGGATGATGATTCTAGCATGAAATTGCTTGGGCACCTGTTAATTTTTAAGATTTTGACACATTCAGCTCAAATGTACACAATTGCTGATTATGGCTGTCAAATCTAAACCAAACGTTGTGCACTCAAATCTTTTGCTGTATTTAGTTTATTTTGGCATCCGGATGATGATTCTAGCATGAAATTGCTTGGGCACCTGTTAATTTTTAAGATTTTGACACATTCAGCTCAAATGTACAATCATGCGCTAAAAACGCATTTAAAGCAATAAAAAGGTGATTATGGCTGTCAAACCTAAACCAAACGTTGTGCACTCAAATCTTTTGCTGTATTTAGTTGATTTTGGCATCCGGATGATGATTCTAGCATGAAATTGCTTGGGCACCTGTTAATTTTTAAGATTTTGACACATTCAGCTCAAATGTACACAATTGCTGATTATGGCTGTCAAATCTAAACCAAACGTTGTGCACTCAAATCTTTTGCTGTATTTAGTTTATTTTGGCATCCGGATGATGATTCTAGCATGAAATTGCTTGGGCACCAGTTAATTTTTAAGATTTTGACACATTCAGCTCAAATGTACAATCATGCGCTAAAAACGCATTTAAAGCAATAAAAAGGTGATTATGGCTGTCAAACCTAAACCAAACGTTGTGCACTCAAATCTTTTGCTGTATTTAGTTTATTTTGGCATCCGGATGATGATTCTAGCATGAAATTGCTTGGGCACCTGTTAATTTTTAAGATTTTGACACATTCAGCTCAAATGTACACAATTGCTGATTATGGCTGTCAAATCTAAACCAAACGTTGTGCACTCAAATCTTTTGCTGTATTTAGTTTATTTTGGCATCCGGATGATGATTCTAGCATGAAATTGCTTGGGCACCTGTTAATTTTTAAGATTTTGACACATTCAGCTCAAATGTACAATCATGCGCTAAAAACGCATTTAAAGCAATAAAAAGGTGATTATGGCTGTCAAACCTAAACCAAACGTTGTGCACTCAAATCTTTTGCTGTATTTAGTTTATTTTGGCATCCGGATGATGATTCTAGCATGAAATTGCTTGGGCACCTGTTAATTTTTAAGATTTTGACACATTCACCTCAAATGTACACAATTGCTGATTATGGCTGTCAAATCTAAACCAAACGTTGTGCACTCAAATCTTTTGCTGTATTTAGTTTATTTTGGCATCCGGATGATGATTCTAGCATGAAATTGCTTGGGCACCTGTTAATTTTTAAGATTTTGACACATTAGGCTCAAATGTACAATCATGCGCTAAAAACGCATTTAAAGCAATAAAAAGGTGATTATGGCTGTCAAACCTAAACCAAACGTTGTGCACTCAAATCTTTTGCTGTATTTAGTTTATTTTGGCATCCGGATGATGATTCTAGCATGAAATTGCTTGGGCACCTGTTAATTTTTAAGATTTTGACACATTCAGCTCAAATGTACACAATTGCTGATTATGGCTGTCAAATCTAAACCAAACGTTGTGCACTCAAATCTTTTGCTGTATTTAGTTTATTTTGGCATCCGGATGATGATTCTAGCATGAAATTGCTTGGGCACCTGTTAATTTTTAAGATTTTGACACATTCAGCTCAAATGTACAATCATGCGCTAAAAACGCATTTAAAGCAATAAAAAGGTGATTATGGCTGTCAAACCTAAACCAAACGTTGTGCACTCAAATCTTTTGCTGTATTTAGTTGATTTTGGCATCCGGATGATGATTCTAGCATGAAATTGCTTGGGCACCTGTTAATTTTTAAGATTTTGACACATTCAGCTCAAATGTACACAATTGCTGATTATGGCTGTCAAATCTAAACCAAACGTTGTGCACTCAAATCTTTTGCTGTATTTAGTTTATTTTGGCATCCGGATGATGATTCTAGCATGAAATTGCTTGGGCACCTGTTAATTTTTAAGATTTTGACACATTCAGCTCAAATGTACACAATTGCTGATTATGGCTGTCAAATCTAAACCAAACGTTGTGCACTCAAATCTTTTGCTGTATTTAGTTTATTTTGGCATCCGGATGATGATTCTAGCATGAAATTGCTTGGGCACCTGTTAATTTTTAAGATTTTGACACATTCAGCTCAAATGTACAATCATGCGCTAAAAACGCATTTAAAGCAATAAAAAGGTGATTATGGCTGTCAAACCTAAACCAAACGTTGTGCACTCAAATCTTTTGCTGTATTTAGTTTATTTTGGCATCCGGATGATGATTCTAGCATGAAATTGCTTGGGCACCTGTTAATTTTTAAGATTTTGACACATTAGGCTCAAATGTACAATCATGCGCTAAAAACGCATTTAAAGCAATAAAAAGGTGATTATGGCTGTCAAACCTAAACCAAACGTTGTGCACTCAAATCTTTTGCTGTATTTAGTTGATTTTGGCATCCGGATGATTCTTCTAGCATGAAATTGCTTGGGCACCTGTTAATTTTTAAGATTTTGACACATTCAGCTCAAATGTACACAATTGCTGATTATGGCTGTCAAATCTAAACCAAACGTTGTGCACTCAAATCTTTTGCTGTATTTAGTTTATTTTGGCATCCGGATGATGATTCTAGCATGAAATTGCTTGGGCACCTGTTAATTTTTAAGATTTTGACACATTCAGCTCAAATGTACAATCATGCGCTAAAAACGCATTTAAAGCAATAAAAAGGTGATTATGGCTGTCAAACCTAAACCAAACGTTGTGCACTCAAATCTTTTGCTGTATTTAGTTTATTTTGACATCCGGATGATGATTCTAGCATGAAATTGCTTGGGCACCTGTTAATTTTTAAGATTTTGACACATTCAGCTCAAATGTACAATCATTCGCTAAAAACGCATTTAAAGCAATAAAAAGGTGATTATGGCTGTCAAACCTAAACCAAACGTTGTGCACTCAAATCTTTTGCTGTATTTACTTTATTTTGGCATCCGGATGATGATTCTAGCATGAAATTGCTTGGGCACCTGTTAATTTTTAAGATTTTGACACATTCAGCTCAAATGTACACAATTGCTGATTATGGCTGTCAAATCTAAACCAAACGTTGTGCACTCAAATCTTTTGCTGTATTTAGTTTATTTTGGCATCCGGATGATGATTCTAGCATGAAATTGCTTGGGCACCTGTTAATTTTTAAGATTTTGACACATTCAGCTCAAATGTACAATCATGCGCTAAAAACGCATTTAAAGCAATAAAAAGGTGATTATGGCTGTCAAACCTAAACCAAACGTTGTGCACTCAAATCTTTTGCTGTATTTAGTTTATTTTGGCATCCGGATGATGATTCTAGCATGAAATTGCTTGGGCACCTGTTAATTTTTAAGATTTTGACACATTCACCTCAAATGTACACAATTGCTGATTATGGCTGTCAAATCTAAACCAAACGTTGTGCACTCAAATCTTTTGCTGTATTTAGTTTATTTTGGCATCCGGATGATGATTCTAGCATGAAATTGCTTGGGCACCTGTTAATTTTTAAGATTTTGACACATTCAGCTCAAATGTACAATCATGCGCTAAAAACGCATTTAAAGCAATAAAAAGGTGATTATGGCTGTCAAACCTAAACCAAACGTTGTGCACTCAAATCTTTTGCTGTATTTAGTTTATTTTGGCATCCGGATGATGATTCTAGCATGAAATTGCTTGGGCACCTGTTAATTTTTAAGATTTTGACACATTAGGCTCAAATGTACAATCATGCGCTAAAAACGCATTTAAAGCAATAAAAAGGTGATTATGGCTGTCAAACCTAAACCAAACGTTGTGCACTCAAATCTTTTGCTGTATTTAGTTTATTTTGACATCCGGATGATGATTCTAGCATGAAATTGCTTGGGCACCTGTTAATTTTTAAGATTTTGACACATTCAGCTCAAATGTACAATCATTCGCTAAAAACGCATTTAAAGCAATAAAAAGGTGATTATGGCTGTCAAACCTAAACCAAACGTTGTGCACTCAAATCTTTTGCTGTATTTAGTTTATTTTGGCATCCGGATGATGATTCTAGCATGAAATTGCTTGGGCACCTGTTAATTTTTAAGATTTTGACACATTCAGCTCAAATGTACACAATTGCTGATTATGGCTGTCAAATCTAAACCAAACGTTGTGCACTCAAATCTTTTGCTGTATTTAGTTGATTTTGGCATCCGGATGATGATTCTAGCATGAAATTGCTTGGGCACCTGTTAATTTTTAAGATTTTGACACATTCAGCTCAAATGTACACAATTGCTGATTATGGCTGTCAAATCTAAACCAAACGTTGTGCACTCAAATCTTTTGCTGTATTTAGTTTATTTTGGCATCCGGATGATGATTCTAGCATGAAATTGCTTGGGCACCTGTTAATTTTTAAGATTTTGACACATTAGGCTCAAATGTACAATCATGCGCTAAAAACGCATTTAAAGCAATAAAAAGGTGATTATGGCTGTCAAACCTAAACCAAACGTTGTGCACTCAAATCTTTTGCTGTATTTAGTTTATTTTGGCATCCGGATGATGATTCTAGCATGAAATTGCTTGGGCACCTGTTAATTTTTAAGATTTTGACACATTCAGCTCAAATGTACACAATTGCTGATTATGGCTGTCAAATCTAAACCAAACGTTGTGCACTCAAATCTTTTGCTGTATTTAGTTTATTTTGGCATCCGGATGATGATTCTAGCATGAAATTGCTTGGGCACCTGTTAATTTTTAAGATTTTGACACATTCAGCTCAAATGTACAATCATGCGCTAAAAACGCATTTAAAGCAATAAAAAGGTGATTATGGCTGTCAAACCTAAACCAAACGTTGTGCACTCAAATCTTTTGCTGTATTTAGTTGATTTTGGCATCCGGATGATGATTCTAGCATGAAATTGCTTGGGCACCTGTTAATTTTTAAGATTTTGACACATTCAGCTCAAATGTACACAATTGCTGATTATGGCTGTCAAATCTAAACCAAACGTTGTGCACTCAAATCTTTTGCTGTATTTACTTTATTTTGGCATCCGGATGATGATTCTAGCATGAAATTGCTTGGGCACCTGTTAATTTTTAAGATTTTGACACATTCAGCTCAAATGTACACAATTGCTGATTATGGCTGTCAAATCTAAACCAAACGTTGTGCACTCAAATCTTTTGCTGTATTTAGTTTATTTTGGCATCCGGATGATGATTCTAGCATGAAATTGCTTGGGCACCTGTTAATTTTTAAGATTTTGACACATTCAGCTCAAATGTACAATCATGCGCTAAAAACGCATTTAAAGCAATAAAAAGGTGATTATGGCTGTCAAACCTAAACCAAACGTTGTGCACTCAAATCTTTTGCTGTATTTAGTTTATTTTGGCATCCGGATGATGATTCTAGCATGAAATTGCTTGGGCACCTGTTAATTTTTAAGATTTTGACACATTCACCTCAAATGTACACAATTGCTGATTATGGCTGTCAAATCTAAACCAAACGTTGTGCACTCAAATCTTTTGCTGTATTTAGTTTATTTTGGCATCCGGATGATGATTCTAGCATGAAATTGCTTGGGCACCTGTTAATTTTTAAGATTTTGACACATTCAGCTCAAATGTACAATCATGCGCTAAAAACGCATTTAAAGCAATAAAAAGGTGATTATGGCTGTCAAACCTAAACCAAACGTTGTGCACTCAAATCTTTTGCTGTATTTAGTTGATTTTGGCATCCGGATGATGATTCTAGCATGAAATTGCTTGGGCACCTGTTAATTTTTAAGATTTTGACACATTCAGCTCAAATGTACACAATTGCTGATTATGGCTGTCAAATCTAAACCAAACGTTGTGCACTCAAATCTTTTGCTGTATTTAGTTTATTTTGGCATCCGGATGATGATTCTAGCATGAAATTGCTTGGGCACCTGTTAATTTTTAAGATTTTGACACATTAGGCTCAAATGTACAATCATGCGCTAAAAACGCATTTAAAGCAATAAAAAGGTGATTATGGCTGTCAAACCTAAACCAAACGTTGTGCACTCAAATCTTTTGCTGTATTTAGTTTATTTTGGCATCCGGATGATGATTCTAGCATGAAATTGCTTGGGCACCTGTTAATTTTTAAGATTTTGACACATTCAGCTCAAATGTACACAATTGCTGATTATGGCTGTCAAATCTAAACCAAACGTTGTGCACTCAAATCTTTTGCTGTATTTAGTTTATTTTGGCATCCGGATGATGATTCTAGCATGAAATTGCTTGGGCACCTGTTAATTTTTAAGATTTTGACACATTCAGCTCAAATGTACAATCATGCGCTAAAAACGCATTTAAAGCAATAAAAAGGTGATTATGGCTGTCAAACCTAAACCAAACGTTGTGCACTCAAATCTTTTGCTGTATTTAGTTGATTTTGGCATCCGGATGATGATTCTAGCATGAAATTGCTTGGGCACCTGTTAATTTTTAAGATTTTGACACATTCAGCTCAAATGTACACAATTGCTGATTATGGCTGTCAAATCTAAACCAAACGTTGTGCACTCAAATCTTTTGCTGTATTTACTTTATTTTGGCATCCGGATGATGATTCTAGCATGAAATTGCTTGGGCACCTGTTAATTTTTAAGATTTTGACACATTCAGCTCAAATGTACACAATTGCTGATTATGGCTGTCAAATCTAAACCAAACGTTGTGCACTCAAATCTTTTGCTGTATTTAGTTTATTTTGGCATCCGGATGATGATTCTAGCATGAAATTGCTTGGGCACCTGTTAATTTTTAAGATTTTGACACATTCAGCTCAAATGTACAATCATGCGCTAAAAACGCATTTAAAGCAATAAAAAGGTGATTATGGCTGTCAAACCTAAACCAAACGTTGTGCACTCAAATCTTTTGCTGTATTTAGTTTATTTTGGCATCCGGATGATGATTCTAGCATGAAATTGCTTGGGCACCTGTTAATTTTTAAGATTTTGACACATTCACCTCAAATGTACACAATTGCTGATTATGGCTGTCAAATCTAAACCAAACGTTGTGCACTCAAATCTTTTGCTGTATTTAGTTTATTTTGGCATCCGGATGATGATTCTAGCATGAAATTGCTTGGGCACCTGTTAATTTTTAAGATTTTGACACATTCAGCTCAAATGTACAATCATGCGCTAAAAACGCATTTAAAGCAATAAAAAGGTGATTATGGCTGTCAAACCTAAACCAAACGTTGTGCACTCAAATCTTTTGCTGTATTTAGTTTATTTTGGCATCCGGATGATGATTCTAGCATGAAATTGCTTGGGCACCTGTTAATTTTTAAGATTTTGACACATTAGGCTCAAATGTACAATCATGCGCTAAAAACGCCTTTAAAGCAATAAAAAGGTGATTATGGCTGTCAAACCTAAACCAAACGTTGTGCACTCAAATCTTTTGCTGTATTTAGTTTATTTTGACATCCGGATGATGATTCTAGCATGAAATTGCTTGGGCACCTGTTAATTTTTAAGATTTTGACACATTCAGCTCAAATGTACAATCATTCGCTAAAAACGCATTTAAAGCAATAAAAAGGTGATTATGGCTGTCAAACCTAAACCAAACGTTGTGCACTCAAATCTTTTGCTGTATTTAGTTTATTTTGGCATCCGGATGATGATTCTAGCATGAAATTGCTTGGGCACCTGTTAATTTTTAAGATTTTGACACATTCAGCTCAAATGTACACAATTGCTGATTATGGCTGTCAAATCTAAACCAAACGTTGTGCACTCAAATCTTTTGCTGTATTTAGTTGATTTTGGCATCCGGATGATGATTCTAGCATGAAATTGCTTGGGCACCTGTTAATTTTTAAGATTTTGACACATTCAGCTCAAATGTACACAATTGCTGATTATGGCTGTCAAATCTAAACCAAACGTTGTGCACTCAAATCTTTTGCTGTATTTAGTTTATTTTGACATCCGGATGATGATTCTAGCATGAAATTGCTTGGGCACCTGTTAATTTTTAAGATTTTGACACATTCAGCTCAAATGTACAATCATTCGCTAAAAACGCATTTAAAGCAATAAAAAGGTGATTATGGCTGTCAAACCTAAACCAAACGTTGTGCACTCAAATCTTTTGCTGTATTTAGTTTATTTTGGCATCCGGATGATGATTCTAGCATGAAATTGCTTGGGCACCTGTTAATTTTTAAGATTTTGACACATTCAGCTCAAATGTACACAATTGCTGATTATGGCTGTCAAATCTAAACCAAACGTTGTGCACTCAAATCTTTTGCTGTATTTAGTTTATTTTGGCATCCGGATGATGATTCTAGCATGAAATTGCTTGGGCACCAGTTAATTTTTAAGATTTTGACACATTCAGCTCAAATGTACAATCATGCGCTAAAAACGCATTTAAAGCAATAAAAAGGTGATTATGGCTGTCAAACCTAAACCAAACGTTGTGCACTCAAATCTTTTGCTGTATTTAGTTTATTTTGGCATCCGGATGATGATTCTAGCATGAAATTGCTTGGGCACCTGTTAATTTTTAAGATTTTGACACATTCAGCTCAAATGTACAATCATGCGCTAAAAACGCATTTAAAGCAATAAAAAGGTGATTATGGCTGTCAAACCTAAACCAAACGTTGTGCACTCAAATCTTTTGCTGTATTTAGTTGATTTTGGCATCCGGATGATGATTCTAGCATGAAATTGCTTGGGCACCTGTTAATTTTTAAGATTTTGACACATTCAGCTCAAATGTACACAATTGCTGATTATGGCTGTCAAATCTAAACCAAACGTTGTGCACTCAAATCTTTTGCTGTATTTAGTTGATTTTGGCATCCGGATGATGATTCTAGCATGAAATTGCTTGGGCACCTGTTAATTTTTAAGATTTTGACACATTCAGCTCAAATGTACACAATTGCTGATTATGGCTGTCAAATCTAAACCAAACGTTGTGCACTCAAATCTTTTGCTGTATTTAGTTTATTTTGGCATCCGGATGATGATTCTAGCATGAAATTGCTTGGGCACCTGTTAATTTTTAAGATTTTGACACATTAGGCTCAAATGTACAATCATGCGCTAAAAACGCATTTAAAGCAATAAAAAGGTGATTATGGCTGTCAAACCTAAACCAAACGTTGTGCACTCAAATCTTTTGCTGTATTTAGTTTATTTTGGCATCCGGATGATGATTCTAGCATGAAATTGCTTGGGCACCTGTTAATTTTTAAGATTTTGACACATTCAGCTCAAATGTACACAATTGCTGATTATGGCTGTCAAATCTAAACCAAACGTTGTGCACTCAAATCTTTTGCTGTATTTAGTTTATTTTGGCATCCGGATGATGATTCTAGCATGAAATTCCTTGGGCACCTGTTAATTTTTAAGATTTTGACACATTCAGCTCAAATGTACAATCATGCGCTAAAAACGCATTTAAAGCAATAAAAAGGTGATTATGGCTGTCAAACCTAAACCAAACGTTGTGCACTCAAATCTTTTGCTGTATTTAGTTGATTTTGGCATCCGGATGATGATTCTAGCATGAAATTGCTTGGGCACCTGTTAATTTTTAAGATTTTGACACATTCAGCTCAAATGTACACAATTGCTGATTATGGCTGTCAAATCTAAACCAAACGTTGTGCACTCAAATCTTTTGCTGTATTTACTTTATTTTGGCATCCGGATGATGATTCTAGCATGAAATTGCTTGGGCACCTGTTAATTTTTAAGATTTTGACACATTCAGCTCAAATGTACACAATTGCTGATTATGGCTGTCAAATCTAAACCAAACGTTGTGCACTCAAATCTTTTGCTGTATTTAGTTTATTTTGGCATCCGGATGATGATTCTAGCATGAAATTGCTTGGGCACCTGTTAATTTTTAAGATTTTGACACATTCAGCTCAAATGTACAATCATGCGCTAAAAACGCATTTAAAGCAATAAAAAGGTGATTATGGCTGTCAAACCTAAACCAAACGTTGTGCACTCAAATCTTTTGCTGTATTTAGTTTATTTTGGCATCCGGATGATGATTCTAGCATGAAATTGCTTGGGCACCTGTTAATTTTTAAGATTTTGACACATTCACCTCAAATGTACACAATTGCTGATTATGGCTGTCAAATCTAAACCAAACGTTGTGCACTCAAATCTTTTGCTGTATTTAGTTTATTTTGGCATCCGGATGATGATTCTAGCATGAAATTGCTTGGGCACCTGTTAATTTTTAAGATTTTGACACATTAGGCTCAAATGTACAATCATGCGCTAAAAACGCATTTAAAGCAATAAAAAGGTGATTATGGCTGTCAAACCTAAACCAAACGTTGTGCACTCAAATCTTTTGCTGTATTTAGTTTATTTTGGCATCCGGATGATGATTCTAGCATGAAATTGCTTGGGCACCTGTTAATTTTTAAGATTTTGACACATTCAGCTCAAATGTACACAATTGCTGATTATGGCTGTCAAATCTAAACCAAACGTTGTGCACTCAAATCTTTTGCTGTATTTAGTTTATTTTGGCATCCGGATGATGATTCTAGCATGAAATTGCTTGGGCACCTGTTAATTTTTAAGATTTTGACACATTCAGCTCAAATGTACAATCATGCGCTAAAAACGCATTTAAAGCAATAAAAAGGTGATTATGGCTGTCAAACCTAAACCAAACGTTGTGCACTCAAATCTTTTGCTGTATTTAGTTGATTTTGGCATCCGGATGATGATTCTAGCATGAAATTGCTTGGGCACCTGTTAATTTTTAAGATTTTGACACATTCAGCTCAAATGTACACAATTGCTGATTATGGCTGTCAAATCTAAACCAAACGTTGTGCACTCAAATCTTTTGCTGTATTTAGTTTATTTTGGCATCCGGATGATGATTCTAGCATGAAATTGCTTGGGCACCTGTTAATTTTTAAGATTTTGACACATTCAGCTCAAATGTACACAATTGCTGATTATGGCTGTCAAATCTAAACCAAACGTTGTGCACTCAAATCTTTTGCTGTATTTACTTTATTTTGGCATCCGGATGATGATTCTAGCATGAAATTGCTTGGGCACCTGTTAATTTTTAAGATTTTGACACATTCAGCTCAAATGTACACAATTGCTGATTATGGCTGTCAAATCTAAACCAAACGTTGTGCACTCAAATCTTTTGCTGTATTTAGTTTATTTTGGCATCCGGATGATGATTCTAGCATGAAATTGCTTGGGCACCTGTTAATTTTTAAGATTTTGACACATTCAGCTCAAATGTACAATCATGCGCTAAAAACGCATTTAAAGCAATAAAAAGGTGATTATGGCTGTCAAACCTAAACCAAACGTTGTGCACTCAAATCTTTTGCTGTATTTAGTTTATTTTGGCATCCGGATGATGATTCTAGCATGAAATTGCTTGGGCACCTGTTAATTTTTAAGATTTTGACACATTCACCTCAAATGTACACAATTGCTGATTATGGCTGTCAAATCTAAACCAAACGTTGTGCACTCAAATCTTTTGCTGTATTTAGTTTATTTTGGCATCCGGATGATGATTCTAGCATGAAATTGCTTGGGCACCTGTTAATTTTTAAGATTTTGACACATTCAGCTCAAATGTACAATCATGCGCTAAAAACGCATTTAAAGCAATAAAAAGGTGATTATGGCTGTCAAACCTAAACCAAACGTTGTGCACTCAAATCTTTTGCTGTATTTAGTTTATTTTGGCATCCGGATGATGATTCTAGCATGAAATTGCTTGGGCACCTGTTAATTTTTAAGATTTTGACACATTAGGCTCAAATGTACAATCATGCGCTAAAAACGCATTTAAAGCAATAAAAAGGTGATTATGGCTGTCAAACCTAAACCAAACGTTGTGCACTCAAATCTTTTGCTGTATTTAGTTTATTTTGACATCCGGATGATGATTCTAGCATGAAATTGCTTGGGCACCTGTTAATTTTTAAGATTTTGACACATTCAGCTCAAATGTACAATCATTCGCTAAAAACGCATTTAAAGCAATAAAAAGGTGATTATGGCTGTCAAACCTAAACCAAACGTTGTGCACTCAAATCTTTTGCTGTATTTAGTTTATTTTGGCATCCGGATGATGATTCTAGCATGAAATTGCTTGGGCACCTGTTAATTTTTAAGATTTTGACACATTCAGCTCAAATGTACACAATTGCTGATTATGGCTGTCAAATCTAAACCAAACGTTGTGCACTCAAATCTTTTGCTGTATTTAGTTTATTTTGGCATCCGGATGATGATTCTAGCATGAAATTGCTTGGGCACCAGTTAATTTTTAAGATTTTGACACATTCAGCTCAAATGTACAATCATGCGCTAAAAACGCATTTAAAGCAATAAAAAGGTGATTATGGCTGTCAAACCTAAACCAAACGTTGTGCACTCAAATCTTTTGCTGTATTTAGTTTATTTTGGCATCCGGATGATGATTCTAGCATGAAATTGCTTGGGCACCTGTTAATTTTTAAGATTTTGACACATTCAGCTCAAATGTACAATCATGCGCTAAAAACGCATTTAAAGCAATAAAAAGGTGATTATGGCTGTCAAACCTAAACCAAACGTTGTGCACTCAAATCTTTTGCTGTATTTAGTTGATTTTGGCATCCGGATGATGATTCTAGCATGAAATTGCTTGGGCACCTGTTAATTTTTAAGATTTTGACACATTCAGCTCAAATGTACACAATTGCTGATTATGGCTGTCAAATCTAAACCAAACGTTGTGCACTCAAATCTTTTGCTGTATTTAGTTTATTTTGGCATCCGGATGATGATTCTAGCATGAAATTGCTTGGGCACCTGTTAATGTTTAAGATTTTGACACATTAGGCTCAAATGTACAATCATGCGCTAAAAACGCATTTAAAGCAATAAAAAGGTGATTATGGCTGTCAAACCTAAACCAAACGTTGTGCACTCAAATCTTTTGCTGTATTTAGTTTATTTTGGCATCCGGATGATGATTCTAGCATGAAATTGCTTGGGCACCTGTTAATTTTTAAGATTTTGACACATTCAGCTCAAATGTACACAATTGCTGATTATGGCTGTCAAATCTAAACCAAACGTTGTGCACTCAAATCTTTTGCTGTATTTAGTTTATTTTGGCATCCGGATGATGATTCTAGCATGAAATTGCTTGGGCACCTGTTAATTTTTAAGATTTTGACACATTCAGCTCAAATGTACAATCATGCGCTAAAAACGCATTTAAAGCAATAAAAAGGTGATTATGGCTGTCAAACCTAAACCAAACGTTGTGCACTCAAATCTTTTGCTGTATTTAGTTGATTTTGGCATCCGGATGATGATTCTAGCATGAAATTGCTTGGGCACCTGTTAATTTTTAAGATTTTGACACATTCAGCTCAAATGTACACAATTGCTGATTATGGCTGTCAAATCTAAACCAAACGTTGTGCACTCAAATCTTTTGCTGTATTTAGTTTATTTTGGCATCCGGATGATGATTCTAGCATGAAATTGCTTGGGCACCTGTTAATTTTTAAGATTTTGACACATTCACCTCAAATGTACACAATTGCTGATTATGGCTGTCAAATCTAAACCAAACGTTGTGCACTCAAATCTTTTGCTGTATTTAGTTTATTTTGGCATCCGGATGATGATTCTAGCATGAAATTGCTTGGGCACCTGTTAATTTTTAAGATTTTGACACATTCAGCTCAAATGTACAATCATGCGCTAAAAACGCATTTAAAGCAATAAAAAGGTGATTATGGCTGTCAAACCTAAACCAAACGTTGTGCACTCAAATCTTTTGCTGTATTTAGTTGATTTTGGCATCCGGATGATGATTCTAGCATGAAATTGCTTGGGCACCTGTTAATTTTTAAGATTTTGACACATTCAGCTCAAATGTACACAATTGCTGATTATGGCTGTCAAATCTAAACCAAACGTTGTGCACTCAAATCTTTTGCTGTATTTAGTTTACTTTGGCATCCGGATGATGATTCTAGCATGAAATTGCTTGGGCACCTGTTAATTTTTAAGATTTTGACACATTAGGCTCAAATGTACAATCATGCGCTAAAAACGCATTTAAAGCAATAAAAAGGTGATTATGGCTGTCAAACCTAAACCAAACGTTGTGCACTCAAATCTTTTGCTGTATTTAGTTTATTTTGGCATCCGGATGATGATTCTAGCATGAAATTGCTTGGGCACCTGTTAATTTTTAAGATTTTGACACATTCAGCTCAAATGTACACAATTGCTGATTATGGCTGTCAAATCTAAACCAAACGTTGTGCACTCAAATCTTTTGCTGTATTTAGTTTATTTTGGCATCCGGATGATGATTCTAGCATGAAATTGCTTGGGCACCTGTTAATTTTTAAGATTTTGACACATTCAGCTCAAATGTACAATCATGCGCTAAAAACGCATTTAAAGCAATAAAAAGGTGATTATGGCTGTCAAACCTAAACCAAACGTTGTGCACTCAAATCTTTTGCTGTATTTAGTTGATTTTGGCATCCGGATGATGATTCTAGCATGAAATTGCTTGGGCACCTGTTAATTTTTAAGATTTTGACACATTCAGCTCAAATGTACACAATTGCTGATTATGGCTGTCAAATCTAAACCAAACGTTGTGCACTCAAATCTTTTGCTGTATTTACTTTATTTTGGCATCCGGATGATGATTCTAGCATGAAATTGCTTGGGCACCTGTTAATTTTTAAGATTTTGACACATTCAGCTCAAATGTACACAATTGCTGATTATGGCTGTCAAATCTAAACCAAACGTTGTGCACTCAAATCTTTTGCTGTATTTAGTTTATTTTGGCATCCGGATGATGATTCTAGCATGAAATTGCTTGGGCACCTGTTAATTTTTAAGATTTTGACACATTCAGCTCAAATGTACAATCATGCGCTAAAAACGCATTTAAAGCAATAAAAAGGTGATTATGGCTGTCAAACCTAAACCAAACGTTGTGCACTCAAATCTTTTGCTGTATTTAGTTTATTTTGGCATCCGGATGATGATTCTAGCATGAAATTGCTTGGGCACCTGTTAATTTTTAAGATTTTGACACATTCACCTCAAATGTACACAATTGCTGATTATGGCTGTCAAATCTAAACCAAACGTTGTGCACTCAAATCTTTTGCTGTATTTAGTTTATTTTGGCATCCGGATGATGATTCTAGCATGAAATTGCTTGGGCACCTGTTAATTTTTAAGATTTTGACACATTCAGCTCAAATGTACAATCATGCGCTAAAAACGCATTTAAAGCAATAAAAAGGTGATTATGGCTGTCAAACCTAAACCAAACGTTGTGCACTCAAATCTTTTGCTGTATTTAGTTTATTTTGGCATCCGGATGATGATTCTAGCATGAAATTGCTTGGGCACCTGTTAATTTTTAAGATTTTGACACATTCAGCTCAAATGTACACAATTGCTGATTATGGCTGTCAAATCTAAACCAAACGTTGTGCACTCAAATCTTTTGCTGTATTTAGTTTATTTTGGCATCCGGATGATGATTCTAGCATGAAATTGCTTGGGCACCTGTTAATTTTTAAGATTTTGACACATTAGGCTCAAATGTACAATCATGCGCTAAAAACGCATTTAAAGCAATAAAAAGGTGATTATGGCTGTCAAACCTAAACCAAACGTTGTGCACTCAAATCTTTTGCTGTATTTAGTTTATTTTGGCATCCGGATGATGATTCTAGCATGAAATTGCTTGGGCACCTGTTAATTTTTAAGATTTTGACACATTCAGCTCAAATGTACACAATTGCTGATTATGGCTGTCAAATCTAAACCAAACGTTGTGCACTCAAATCTTTTGCTGTATTTAGTTTATTTTGGCATCCGGATGATGATTCTAGCATGAAATTGCTTGGGCACCTGTTAATTTTTAAGATTTTGACACATTCAGCTCAAATGTACAATCATGCGCTAAAAACGCATTTAAAGCAATAAAAAGGTGATTATGGCTGTCAAACCTAAACCAAACGTTGTGCACTCAAATCTTTTGCTGTATTTAGTTTATTTTGACATCCGGATGATGATTCTAGCATGAAATTGCTTGGGCACCTGTTAATTTTTAAGATTTTGACACATTCAGCTCAAATGTACAATCATTCGCTAAAAACGCATTTAAAGCAATAAAAAGGTGATTATGGCTGTCAAACCTAAACCAAACGTTGTGCACTCAAATCTTTTGCTGTATTTAGTTTATTTTGGCATCCGGATGATGATTCTAGCATGAAATTGCTTGGGCACCTGTTAATTTTTAAGATTTTGACACATTCAGCTCAAATGTACACAATTGCTGATTATGGCTGTCAAATCTAAACCAAACGTTGTGCACTCAAATCTTTTGCTGTATTTAGTTGATTTTGGCATCCGGATGATGATTCTAGCATGAAATTGCTTGGGCACCTGTTAATTTTTAAGATTTTGACACATTCAGCTCAAATGTACACAATTGCTGATTATGGCTGTCAAATCTAAACCAAACGTTGTGCACTCAAATCTTTTGCTGTATTTAGTTTATTTTGGCATCCGGATGATGATTCTAGCATGAAATTGCTTGGGCACCTGTTAATTTTTAAGATTTTGACACATTAGGCTCAAATGTACAATCATGCGCTAAAAACGCATTTAAAGCAATAAAAAGGTGATTATGGCTGTCAAACCTAAACCAAACGTTGTGCACTCAAATCTTTTGCTGTATTTAGTTTATTTTGGCATCCGGATGATGATTCTAGCATGAAATTGCTTGGGCACCTGTTAATTTTTAAGATTTTGACACATTCAGCTCAAATGTACACAATTGCTGATTATGGCTGTCAAATCTAAACCAAACGTTGTGCACTCAAATCTTTTGCTGTATTTAGTTTATTTTGGCATCCGGATGATGATTCTAGCATGAAATTGCTTGGGCACCTGTTAATTTTTAAGATTTTGACACATTCAGCTCAAATGTACAATCATGCGCTAAAAACGCATTTAAAGCAATAAAAAGGTGATTATGGCTGTCAAACCTAAACCAAACGTTGTGCACTCAAATCTTTTGCTGTATTTAGTTGATTTTGGCATCCGGATGATGATTCTAGCATGAAATTGCTTGGGCACCTGTTAATTTTTAAGATTTTGACACATTCAGCTCAAATGTACACAATTGCTGATTATGGCTGTCAAATCTAAACCAAACGTTGTGCACTCAAATCTTTTGCTGTATTTACTTTATTTTGGCATCCGGATGATGATTCTAGCATGAAATTGCTTGGGCACCTGTTAATTTTTAAGATTTTGACACATTCAGCTCAAATGTACACAATTGCTGATTATGGCTGTCAAATCTAAACCAAACGTTGTGCACTCAAATCTTTTGCTGTATTTAGTTTATTTTGGCATCCGGATGATGATTCTAGCATGAAATTGCTTGGGCACCTGTTAATTTTTAAGATTTTGACACATTCAGCTCAAATGTACAATCATGCGCTAAAAACGCATTTAAAGCAATAAAAAGGTGATTATGGCTGTCAAACCTAAACCAAACGTTGTGCACTCAAATCTTTTGCTGTATTTAGTTTATTTTGGCATCCGGATGATGATTCTAGCATGAAATTGCTTGGGCACCTGTTAATTTTTAAGATTTTGACACATTCACCTCAAATGTACACAATTGCTGATTATGGTTGTCAAATCTAAACCAAACGTTGTGCACTCAAATCTTTTGCTGTATTTAGTTTATTTTGGCATCCGGATGATGATTCTAGCATGAAATTGCTTGGGCACCTGTTAATTTTTAAGATTTTGACACATTAGGCTCAAATGTACAATCATGCGCTAAAAACGCATTTAAAGCAATAAAAAGGTGATTATGGCTGTCAAACCTAAACCAAACGTTGTGCACTCAAATCTTTTGCTGTATTTAGTTTATTTTGGCATCCGGATGATGATTCTAGCATGAAATTGCTTGGGCACCTGTTAATTTTTAAGATTTTGACACATTCAGCTCAAATGTACACAATTGCTGATTATGGCTGTCAAATCTAAACCAAACGTTGTGCACTCAAATCTTTTGCTGTATTTAGTTTATTTTGGCATCCGGATGATGATTCTAGCATGAAATTGCTTGGGCACCTGTTAATTTTTAAGATTTTGACACATTCAGCTCAAATGTACAATCATGCGCTAAAAACGCATTTAAAGCAATAAAAAGGTGATTATGGCTGTCAAACCTAAACCAAACGTTGTGCACTCAAATCTTTTGCTGTATTTAGTTGATTTTGGCATCCGGATGATGATTCTAGCATGAAATTGCTTGGGCACCTGTTAATTTTTAAGATTTTGACACATTCAGCTCAAATGTACACAATTGCTGATTATGGCTGTCAAATCTAAACCAAACGTTGTGCACTCAAATCTTTTGCTGTATTTAGTTTATTTTGGCATCCGGATGATGATTCTAGCATGAAATTGCTTGGGCACCTGTTAATTTTTAAGATTTTGACACATTCAGCTCAAATGTACACAATTGCTGATTATGGCTGTCAAATCTAAACCAAACGTTGTGCACTCAAATCTTTTGCTGTATTTACTTTATTTTGGCATCCGGATGATGATTCTAGCATGAAATTGCTTGGGCACCTGTTAATTTTTAAGATTTTGACACATTCAGCTCAAATGTACACAATTGCTGATTATGGCTGTCAAATCTAAACCAAACGTTGTGCACTCAAATCTTTTGCTGTATTTAGTTTATTTTGGCATCCGGATGATGATTCTAGCATGAAATTGCTTGGGCACCTGTTAATTTTTAAGATTTTGACACATTCAGCTCAAATGTACAATCATGCGCTAAAAACGCATTTAAAGCAATAAAAAGGTGATTATGGCTGTCAAACCTAAACCAAACGTTGTGCACTCAAATCTTTTGCTGTATTTAGTTTATTTTGGCATCCGGATGATGATTCTAGCATGAAATTGCTTGGGCACCTGTTAATTTTTAAGATTTTGACACATTCACCTCAAATGTACACAATTGCTGATTATGGCTGTCAAATCTAAACCAAACGTTGTGCACTCAAATCTTTTGCTGTATTTAGTTTATTTTGGCATCCGGATGATGATTCTAGCATGAAATTGCTTGGGCACCTGTTAATTTTTAAGATTTTGACACATTCAGCTCAAATGTACAATCATGCGCTAAAAACGCATTTAAAGCAATAAAAAGGTGATTATGGCTGTCAAACCTAAACCAAACGTTGTGCACTCAAATCTTTTGCTGTATTTAGTTTATTTTGGCATCCGGATGATGATTCTAGCATGAAATTGCTTGGGCACCTGTTAATTTTTAAGATTTTGACACATTAGGCTCAAATGTACAATCATGCGCTAAAAACGCATTTAAAGCAATAAAAAGGTGATTATGGCTGTCAAACCTAAACCAAACGTTGTGCACTCAAATCTTTTGCTGTATTTAGTTTATTTTGACATCCGGATGATGATTCTAGCATGAAATTGCTTGGGCACCTGTTAATTTTTAAGATTTTGACACATTCAGCTCAAATGTACAATCATTCGCTAAAAACGCATTTAAAGCAATAAAAAGGTGATTATGGCTGTCAAACCTAAACCAAACGTTGTGCACTCAAATCTTTTGCTGTATTTAGTTTATTTTGGCATCCGGATGATGATTCTAGCATGAAATTGCTTGGGCACCTGTTAATTTTTAAGATTTTGACACATTCAGCTCAAATGTACACAATTGCTGATTATGGCTGTCAAATCTAAACCAAACGTTGTGCACTCAAATCTTTTGCTGTATTTAGTTTATTTTGGCATCCGGATGATGATTCTAGCATGAAATTGCTTGGGCACCAGTTAATTTTTAAGATTTTGACACATTCAGCTCAAATGTACAATCATGCGCTAAAAACGCATTTAAAGCAATAAAAAGGTGATTATGGCTGTCAAACCTAAACCAAACGTTGTGCACTCAAATCTTTTGCTGTATTTAGTTTATTTTGGCATCCGGATGATGATTCTAGCATGAAATTGCTTGGGCACCTGTTAATTTTTAAGATTTTGACACATTAGGCTCAAATGTACAATCATGCGCTAAAAACGCATTTAAAGCAATAAAAAGGTGATTATGGCTGTCAAACCTAAACCAAACGTTGTGCACTCAAATCTTTTGCTGTATTTAGTTTATTTTGACATCCGGATGATGATTCTAGCATGAAATTGCTTGGGCACCTGTTAATTTTTAAGATTTTGACACATTCAGCTCAAATGTACAATCATTCGCTAAAAACGCATTTAAAGCAATAAAAAGGTGATTATGGCTGTCAAACCTAAACCAAACGTTGTGCACTCAAATCTTTTGCTGTATTTAGTTTATTTTGGCATCCGGATGATGATTCTAGCATGAAATTGCTTGGGCACCTGTTAATTTTTAAGATTTTGACACATTCAGCTCAAATGTACACAATTGCTGATTATGGCTGTCAAATCTAAACCAAACGTTGTGCACTCAAATCTTTTGCTGTATTTAGTTTATTTTGGCATCCGGATGATGATTCTAGCATGAAATTGCTTGGGCACCAGTTAATTTTTAAGATTTTGACACATTCAGCTCAAATGTACAATCATGCGCTAAAAACGCATTTAAAGCAATAAAAAGGTGATTATGGCTGTCAAACCTAAACCAAACGTTGTGCACTCAAATCTTTTGCTGTATTTAGTTTATTTTGGCATCCGGATGATGATTCTAGCATGAAATTGCTTGGGCACCTGTTAATTTTTAAGATTTTGACACATTCAGCTCAAATGTACAATCATGCGCTAAAAACGCATTTAAAGCAATAAAAAGGTGATTATGGCTGTCAAACCTAAACCAAACGTTGTGCACTCAAATCTTTTGCTGTATTTAGTTGATTTTGGCATCCGGATGATGATTCTAGCATGAAATTGCTTGGGCACCTGTTAATTTTTAAGATTTTGACACATTCAGCTCAAATGTACACAATTGCTGATTATGGCTGTCAAATCTAAACCAAACGTTGTGCACTCAAATCTTTTGCTGTATTTAGTTTATTTTGGCATCCGGATGATGATTCTAGCATGAAATTGCTTGGGCACCTGTTAATGTTTAAGATTTTGACACATTAGGCTCAAATGTACAATCATGCGCTAAAAACGCATTTAAAGCAATAAAAAGGTGATTATGGCTGTCAAACCTAAACCAAACGTTGTGCACTCAAATCTTTTGCTGTATTTAGTTTATTTTGGCATCCGGATGATGATTCTAGCATGAAATTGCTTGGGCACCTGTTAATTTTTAAGATTTTGACACATTCAGCTCAAATGTACACAATTGCTGATTATGGCTGTCAAATCTAAACCAAACGTTGTGCACTCAAATCTTTTGCTGTATTTAGTTTATTTTGGCATCCGGATGATGATTCTAGCATGAAATTGCTTGGGCACCTGTTAATTTTTAAGATTTTGACACATTCAGCTCAAATGTACAATCATGCGCTAAAAACGCATTTAAAGCAATAAAAAGGTGATTATGGCTGTCAAACCTAAACCAAACGTTGTGCACTCAAATCTTTTGCTGTATTTAGTTGATTTTGGCATCCGGATGATGATTCTAGCATGAAATTGCTTGGGCACCTGTTAATTTTTAAGATTTTGACACATTCAGCTCAAATGTACACAATTGCTGATTATGGCTGTCAAATCTAAACCAAACGTTGTGCACTCAAATCTTTTGCTGTATTTAGTTTATTTTGGCATCCGGATGATGATTCTAGCATGAAATTGCTTGGGCACCTGTTAATTTTTAAGATTTTGACACATTCACCTCAAATGTACACAATTGCTGATTATGGCTGTCAAATCTAAACCAAACGTTGTGCACTCAAATCTTTTGCTGTATTTAGTTTATTTTGGCATCCGGATGATGATTCTAGCATGAAATTGCTTGGGCACCTGTTAATTTTTAAGATTTTGACACATTCAGCTCAAATGTACAATCATGCGCTAAAAACGCATTTAAAGCAATAAAAAGGTGATTATGGCTGTCAAACCTAAACCAAACGTTGTGCACTCAAATCTTTTGCTGTATTTAGTTGATTTTGGCATCCGGATGATGATTCTAGCATGAAATTGCTTGGGCACCTGTTAATTTTTAAGATTTTGACACATTCAGCTCAAATGTACACAATTGCTGATTATGGCTGTCAAATCTAAACCAAACGTTGTGCACTCAAATCTTTTGCTGTATTTCGTTTACTTTGGCATCCGGATGATGATTCTAGCATGAAATTGCTTGGGCACCTGTTAATTTTTAAGATTTTGACACATTAGGCTCAAATGTACAATCATGCGCTAAAAACGCATTTAAAGCAATAAAAAGGTGATTATGGCTGTCAAACCTAAACCAAACGTTGTGCACTCAAATCTTTTGCTGTATTTAGTTTATTTTGGCATCCGGATGATGATTCTAGCATGAAATTGCTTGGGCACCTGTTAATTTTTAAGATTTTGACACATTCAGCTCAAATGTACACAATTGCTGATTATGGCTGTCAAATCTAAACCAAACGTTGTGCACTCAAATCTTTTGCTGTATTTAGTTTATTTTGGCATCCGGATGATGATTCTAGCATGAAATTGCTTGGGCACCTGTTAATTTTTAAGATTTTGACACATTCAGCTCAAATGTACAATCATGCGCTAAAAACGCATTTAAAGCAATAAAAAGGTGATTATGGCTGTCAAACCTAAACCAAACGTTGTGCACTCAAATCTTTTGCTGTATTTAGTTGATTTTGGCATCCGGATGATGATTCTAGCATGAAATTGCTTGGGCACCTGTTAATTTTTAAGATTTTGACACATTCAGCTCAAATGTACACAATTGCTGATTATGGCTGTCAAATCTAAACCAAACGTTGTGCACTCAAATCTTTTGCTGTATTTACTTTATTTTGGCATCCGGATGATGATTCTAGCATGAAATTGCTTGGGCACCTGTTAATTTTTAAGATTTTGACACATTCAGCTCAAATGTACACAATTGCTGATTATGGCTGTCAAATCTAAACCAAACGTTGTGCACTCAAATCTTTTGCTGTATTTAGTTTATTTTGGCATCCGGATGATGATTCTAGCATGAAATTGCTTGGGCACCTGTTAATTTTTAAGATTTTGACACATTCAGCTCAAATGTACAATCATGCGCTAAAAACGCATTTAAAGCAATAAAAAGGTGATTATGGCTGTCAAACCTAAACCAAACGTTGTGCACTCAAATCTTTTGCTGTATTTAGTTGATTTTGGCATCCGGATGATGATTCTAGCATGAAATTGCTTGGGCACCTGTTAATTTTTAAGATTTTGACACATTCAGCTCAAATGTACACAATTGCTGATTATGGCTGTCAAATCTAAACCAAACGTTGTGCACTCAAATCTTTTGCTGTATTTACTTTATTTTGGCATCCGGATGATGATTCTAGCATGAAATTGCTTGGGCACCTGTTAATTTTTAAGATTTTGACACATTCACCTCAAATGTACACAATTGCTGATTATGGCTGTCAAATCTAAACCAAACGTTGTGCACTCAAATCTTTTGCTGTATTTAGTTTATTTTGGCATCCGGATGATGATTCTAGCATGAAATTGCTTGGGCACCTGTTAATTTTTAAGATTTTGACACATTCAGCTCAAATGTACAATCATGCGCTAAAAACGCATTTAAAGCAATAAAAAGGTGATTATGGCTGTCAAACCTAAACCAAACGTTGTGCACTCAAATCTTTTGCTGTATTTAGTTTATTTTGGCATCCGGATGATGATTCTAGCATGAAATTGCTTGGGCACCTGTTAATTTTTAAGATTTTGACACATTCAGCTCAAATGTACACAATTGCTGATTATGGCTGTCAAATCTAAACCAAACGTTGTGCACTCAAATCTTTTGCTGTATTTAGTTTATTTTGGCATCCGGATGATGATTCTAGCATGAAATTGCTTGGGCACCTGTTAATTTTTAAGATTTTGACACATTCAGCTCAAATGTACAATCATGCGCTAAAAACGCATTTAAAGCAATAAAAAGGTGATTATGGCTGTCAAACCTAAACCAAACGTTGTGCACTCAAATCTTTTGCTGTATTTAGTTGATTTTGGCATCCGGATGATGATTCTAGCATGAAATTGCTTGGGCACCTGTTAATTTTTAAGATTTTGACACATTCAGCTCAAATGTACACAATTGCTGATTATGGCTGTCAAATCTAAACCAAACGTTGTGCACTCAAATCTTTTGCTGTATTTACTTTATTTTGGCATCCGGATGATGATTCTAGCATGAAATTGCTTGGGCACCTGTTAATTTTTAAGATTTTGACACATTCAGCTCAAATGTACACAATTGGTGATTATGGCTGTCAAACCTAAACCAAACGTTGTGCACTCAAATCTTTTGCTGTATTTAGTTTATTTTGACATCCGGATGATGATTCTAGCATGAAATTGCTTGGGCACCTGTTAATTTTTAAGATTTTGACACATTCAGCTCAAATGTACAATCATTCGCTAAAAACGCATTTAAAGCAATAAAAAGGTGATTATGGCTGTCAAACCTAAACCAAACGTTGTGCACTCAAATCTTTTGCTGTATTTAGTTTATTTTGGCATCCGGATGATGATTCTAGCATGAAATTGCTTGGGCACCTGTTAATTTTTAAGATTTTGACACATTCAGCTCAAATGTACACAATTGCTGATTATGGCTGTCAAATCTAAACCAAACGTTGTGCACTCAAATCTTTTGCTGTATTTAGTTTATTTTGGCATCCGGATGATGATTCTAGCATGAAATTGCTTGGGCACCAGTTAATTTTTAAGATTTTGACACATTCAGCTCAAATGTACAATCATGCGCTAAAAACGCATTTAAAGCAATAAAAAGGTGATTATGGCTGTCAAACCTAAACCAAACGTTGTGCACTCAAATCTTTTGCTGTATTTAGTTGATTTTGGCATCCGGATGATGATTCTAGCATGAAATTGCTTGGGCACCTGTTAATTTTTAAGATTTTGACACATTCAGCTCAAATGTACACAATTGCTGATTATGGCTGTCAAATCTAAACCAAACGTTGTGCACTCAAATCTTTTGCTGTATTTAGTTTATTTTGGCATCCGGATGATGATTCTAGCATGAAATTGCTTGGGCACCTGTTAATTTTTAAGATTTTGACACATTCAGCTCAAATGTACAATCATGCGCTAAAAACGCATTTAAAGCAATAAAAAGGTGATTATGGCTGTCAAACCTAAACCAAACGTTGTGCACTCAAATCTTTTGCTGTATTTAGTTTATTTTGGCATCCGGATGATGATTCTAGCATGAAATTGCTTGGGCACCTGTTAATTTTTAAGATTTTGACACATTCAGCTCAAATGTACAATCATGCGCTAAAAACGCATTTAAAGCAATAAAAAGGTGATTATGGCTGTCAAACCTAAACCAAACGTTGTGCACTCAAATCTTTTGCTGTATTTAGTTTATTTTGGCATCCGGATGATGATTCTAGCATGAAATTGCTTGGGCACCTGTTAATTTTTAAGATTTTGACACATTCACCTCAAATGTACACAATTGCTGATTATGGCTGTCAAATCTAAACCAAACGTTGTGCACTCAAATCTTTTGCTGTATTTAGTTTATTTTGGCATCCGGATGATGATTCTAGCATGAAATTGCTTGGGCACCTGTTAATTTTTAAGATTTTGACACATTCAGCTCAAATGTACAATCATGCGCTAAAAACGCATTTAAAGCAATAAAAAGGTGATTATGGCTGTCAAACCTAAACCAAACGTTGTGCACTCAAATCTTTTGCTGTATTTAGTTTATTTTGGCATCCGGATGATGATTCTAGCATGAAATTGCTTGGGCACCTGTTAATTTTTAAGATTTTGACACATTCACCTCAAATGTACACAATTGCTGATTATGGCTGTCAAATCTAAACCAAACGTTGTGCACTCAAATCTTTTGCTGTATTTAGTTTATTTTGGCATCCGGATGATGATTCTAGCATGAAATTGCTTGGGCACCTGTTAATTTTTAAGATTTTGACACATTCAGCTCAAATGTACAATCATGCGCTAAAAACGCATTTAAAGCAATAAAAAGGTGATTATGGCTGTCAAACCTAAACCAAACGTTGTGCACTCAAATCTTTTGCTGTATTTAGTTTATTTTGGCATCCGGATGATGATTCTAGCATGAAATTGCTTGGGCACCTGTTAATTTTTAAGATTTTGACACATTAGGCTCAAATGTACAATCATGCGCTAAAAACGCATTTAAAGCAATAAAAAGGTGATTATGGCTGTCAAACCTAAACCAAACGTTGTGCACTCAAATCTTTTGCTGTATTTAGTTTATTTTGACATCCGGATGATGATTCTAGCATGAAATTGCTTGGGCACCTGTTAATTTTTAAGATTTTGACACATTCAGCTCAAATGTACAATCATTCGCTAAAAACGCATTTAAAGCAATAAAAAGGTGATTATGGCTGTCAAACCTAAACCAAACGTTGTGCACTCAAATCTTTTGCTGTATTTAGTTTATTTTGGCATCCGGATGATGATTCTAGCATGAAATTGCTTGGGCACCTGTTAATTTTTAAGATTTTGACACATTCAGCTCAAATGTACACAATTGCTGATTATGGCTGTCAAATCTAAACCAAACGTTGTGCACTCAAATCTTTTGCTGTATTTAGTTTATTTTGGCATCCGGATGATGATTCTAGCATGAAATTGCTTGGGCACCAGTTAATTTTTAAGATTTTGACACATTCAGCTCAAATGTACAATCATGCGCTAAAAACGCATTTAAAGCAATAAAAAGGTGATTATGGCTGTCAAACCTAAACCAAACGTTGTGCACTCAAATCTTTTGCTGTATTTAGTTTATTTTGGCATCCGGATGATGATTCTAGCATGAAATTGCTTGGGCACCTGTTAATTTTTAAGATTTTGACACATTCAGCTCAAATGTACACAATTGCTGATTATGGCTGTCAAATCTAAACCAAACGTTGTGCACTCAAATCTTTTGCTGTATTTAGTTTATTTTGGCATCCGGATGATGATTCTAGCATGAAATTGCTTGGGCACCTGTTAATTTTTAAGATTTTGACACATTCAGCTCAAATGTACAATCATGCGCTAAAAACGCATTTAAAGCAATAAAAAGGTGATTATGGCTGTCAAACCTAAACCAAACGTTGTGCACTCAAATCTTTTGCTGTATTTAGTTTATTTTGGCATCCGGATGATGATTCTAGCATGAAATTGCTTGGGCACCTGTTAATTTTTAAGATTTTGACACATTCAGCTCAAATGTACACAATTGCTGATTATGGCTGTCAAATCTAAACCAAACGTTGTGCACTCAAATCTTTTGCTGTATTTAGTTTATTTTGGCATCCGGATGATGATTCTAGCATGAAATTGCTTGGGCACCAGTTAATTTTTAAGATTTTGACACATTCAGCTCAAATGTACAATCATGCGCTAAAAACGCATTTAAAGCAATAAAAAGGTGATTATGGCTGTCAAACCTAAACCAAACGTTGTGCACTCAAATCTTTTGCTGTATTTAGTTTATTTTGGCATCCGGATGATGATTCTAGCATGAAATTGCTTGGGCACCTGTTAATTTTTAAGATTTTGACACATTCAGCTCAAATGTACACAATTGCTGATTATGGCTGTCAAATCTAAACCAAACGTTGTGCACTCAAATCTTTTGCTGTATTTAGTTTATTTTGGCATCCGGATGATGATTCTAGCATGAAATTGCTTGGGCACCTGTTAATTTTTAAGATTTTGACACATTCAGCTCAAATGTACAATCATGCGCTAAAAACGCATTTAAAGCAATAAAAAGGTGATTATGGCTGTCAAACCTAAACCAAACGTTGTGCACTCAAATCTTTTGCTGTATTTAGTTTATTTTGGCATCCGGATGATGATTCTAGCATGAAATTGCTTGGGCACCTGTTAATTTTTAAGATTTTGACACATTCAGCTCAAATGTACACAATTGCTGATTATGGCTGTCAAATCTAAACCAAACGTTGTGCACTCAAATCTTTTGCTGTATTTAGTTTATTTTGGCATCCGGATGATGATTCTAGCATGAAATTGCTTGGGCACCTGTTAATTTTTAAGATTTTGACACATTCAGCTCAAATGTACAATCATGCGCTAAAAACGCATTTAAAGCAATAAAAAGGTGATTATGGCTGTCAAACCTAAACCAAACGTTGTGCACTCAAATCTTTTGCTGTATTTAGTTTATTTTGGCATCCGGATGATGATTCTAGCATGAAATTGCTTGGGCACCTGTTAATTTTTAAGATTTTGACACATTCAGCTCAAATGTACAATCATGCGCTAAAAACGCATTTAAAGCAATAAAAAGGTGATTATGGCTGTCAAACCTAAACCAAACGTTGTGCACTCAAATCTTTTGCTGTATTTAGTTTATTTTGGCATCCGGATGATGATTCTAGCATGAAATTGCTTGGGCACCTGTTAATTTTTAAGATTTTGACACATTCACCTCAAATGTACACAATTGCTGATTATGGCTGTCAAATCTAAACCAAACGTTGTGCACTCAAATCTTTTGCTGTATTTAGTTTATTTTGGCATCCGGATGATGATTCTAGCATGAAATTGCTTGGGCACCTGTTAATTTTTAAGATTTTGACACATTCAGCTCAAATGTACAATCATGCGCTAAAAACGCATTTAAAGCAATAAAAAGGTGATTATGGCTGTCAAACCTAAACCAAACGTTGTGCACTCAAATCTTTTGCTGTATTTAGTTTATTTTGGCATCCGGATGATGATTCTAGCATGAAATTGCTTGGGCACCTGTTAATTTTTAAGATTTTGACACATTCACCTCAAATGTACACAATTGCTGATTATGGCTGTCAAATCTAAACCAAACGTGCACTCAAATCTTTTGCTGTATTTAGTTTATTTTGGCATCCGGATGATGATTCTAGCATGAAATTGCTTGGGCACCTGTTAATTTTTAAGATTTTGACACATTCAGCTCAAATGTACAATCATGCGCTAAAAACGCATTTAAAGCAATAAAAAGGTGATTATGGCTGTCAAACCTAAACCAAACGTTGTGCACTCAAATCTTTTGCTGTATTTAGTTTATTTTGGCATCCGGATGATGATTCTAGCATGAAATTGCTTGGGCACCTGTTAATTTTTAAGATTTTGACACATTAGGCTCAAATGTACAATCATGCGCTAAAAACGCATTTAAAGCAATAAAAAGGTGATTATGGCTGTCAAACCTAAACCAAACGTTGTGCACTCAAATCTTTTGCTGTATTTAGTTTATTTTGACATCCGGATGATGATTCTAGCATGAAATTGCTTGGGCACCTGTTAATTTTTAAGATTTTGACACATTCAGCTCAAATGTACAATCATTCGCTAAAAACGCATTTAAAGCAATAAAAAGGTGATTATGGCTGTCAAACCTAAACCAAACGTTGTGCACTCAAATCTTTTGCTGTATTTAGTTTATTTTGGCATCCGGATGATGATTCTAGCATGAAATTGCTTGGGCACCTGTTAATTTTTAAGATTTTGACACATTCAGCTCAAATGTACACAATTGCTGATTATGGCTGTCAAATCTAAACCAAAAGTTGTGCACTCAAATCTTTTGCTGTATTTAGTTTATTTTGGCATCCGGATGATGATTCTAGCATGAAATTGCTTGGGCACCAGTTAATTTTTAAGATTTTGACACATTCAGCTCAAATGTACAATCATGCGCTAAAAACGCATTTAAAGCAATAAAAAGGTGATTATGGCTGTCAAACCTAAACCAAACGTTGTGCACTCAAATCTTTTGCTGTATTTAGTTTATTTTGGCATCCGGATGATGATTCTAGCATGAAATTGCTTGGGCACCTGTTAATTTTTAAGATTTTGACACATTCAGCTCAAATGTACACAATTGCTGATTATGGCTGTCAAATCTAAACCAAACGTTGTGCACTCAAATCTTTTGCTGTATTTAGTTTATTTTGGCATCCGGATGATGATTCTAGCATGAAATTGCTTGGGCACCTGTTAATTTTTAAGATTTTGACACATTCAGCTCAAATGTACAATCATGCGCTAAAAACGCATTTAAAGCAATAAAAAGGTGATTATGGCTGTCAAACCTAAACCAAACGTTGTGCACTCAAATCTTTTGCTGTATTTAGTTTATTTTGGCATCCGGATGATGATTCTAGCATGAAATTGCTTGGGCACCTGTTAATTTTTAAGATTTTGACACATTCAGCTCAAATGTACAATCATGCGCTAAAAACGCATTTAAAGCAATAAAAAGGTGATTATGGCTGTCAAACCTAAACCAAACGTTGTGCACTCAAATCTTTTGCTGTATTTAGTTTATTTTGGCATCCGGATGATGATTCTAGCATGAAATTGCTTGGGCACCTGTTAATTTTTAAGATTTTGACACATTCACCTCAAATGTACACAATTGCTGATTATGGCTGTCAAATCTAAACCAAACGTTGTGCACTCAAATCTTTTGCTGTATTTAGTTTATTTTGGCATCCGGATGATGATTCTAGCATGAAATTGCTTGGGCACCTGTTAATTTTTAAGATTTTGACACATTCAGCTCAAATGTACAATCATGCGCTAAAAACGCATTTAAAGCAATAAAAAGGTGATTATGGCTGTCAAACCTAAACCAAACGTTGTGCACTCAAATCTTTTGCTGTATTTAGTTTATTTTGGCATCCGGATGATGATTCTAGCATGAAATTGCTTGGGCACCTGTTAATTTTTAAGATTTTGACACATTCACCTCAAATGTACACAATTGCTGATTATGGCTGTCAAATCTAAACCAAACGTTGTGCACTCAAATCTTTTGCTGTATTTAGTTTATTTTGGCATCCGGATGATGATTCTAGCATGAAATTGCTTGGGCACCTGTTAATTTTTAAGATTTTGACACATTCAGCTCAAATGTACAATCATGCGCTAAAAACGCATTTAAAGCAATAAAAAGGTGATTATGGCTGTCAAACCTAAACCAAACGTTGTGCACTCAAATCTTTTGCTGTATTTAGTTTATTTTGGCATCCGGATGATGATTCTAGCATGAAATTGCTTGGGCACCTGTTAATTTTTAAGATTTTGACACATTAGGCTCAAATGTACAATCATGCGCTAAAAACGCATTTAAAGCAATAAAAAGGTGATTATGGCTGTCAAACCTAAACCAAACGTTGTGCACTCAAATCTTTTGCTGTATTTAGTTTATTTTGACATCCGGATGATGATTCTAGCATGAAATTGCTTGGGCACCTGTTAATTTTTAAGATTTTGACACATTCAGCTCAAATGTACAATCATTCGCTAAAAACGCATTTAAAGCAATAAAAAGGTGATTATGGCTGTCAAACCTAAACCAAACGTTGTGCACTCAAATCTTTTGCTGTATTTAGTTTATTTTGGCATCCGGATGATGATTCTAGCATGAAATTGCTTGGGCACCTGTTAATTTTTAAGATTTTGACACATTCAGCTCAAATGTACACAATTGCTGATTATGGCTGTCAAATCTAAACCAAACGTTGTGCACTCAAATCTTTTGCTGTATTTAGTTTATTTTGGCATCCGGATGATGATTCTAGCATGAAATTGCTTGGGCACCAGTTAATTTTTAAGATTTTGACACATTCAGCTCAAATGTACAATCATGCGCTAAAAACGCATTTAAAGCAATAAAAAGGTGATTATGGCTGTCAAACCTAAACCAAACGTTGTGCACTCAAATCTTTTGCTGTATTTAGTTTATTTTGGCATCCGGATGATGATTCTAGCATGAAATTGCTTGGGCACCTGTTAATTTTTAAGATTTTGACACATTCAGCTCAAATGTACACAATTGCTGATTATGGCTGTCAAATCTAAACCAAACGTTGTGCACTCAAATCTTTTGCTGTATTTAGTTTATTTTGGCATCCGGATGATGATTCTAGCATGAAATTGCTTGGGCACCTGTTAATTTTTAAGATTTTGACACATTCAGCTCAAATGTACAATCATGCGCTAAAAACGCATTTAAAGCAATAAAAAGGTGATTATGGCTGTCAAACCTAAACCAAACGTTGTGCACTCAAATCTTTTGCTGTATTTAGTTTATTTTGGCATCCGGATGATGATTCTAGCATGAAATTGCTTGGGCACCTGTTAATTTTTAAGATTTTGACACATTCAGCTCAAATGTACACAATTGCTGATTATGGCTGTCAAATCTAAACCAAACGTTGTGCACTCAAATCTTTTGCTGTATTTAGTTTATTTTGGCATCCGGATGATGATTCTAGCATGAAATTGCTTGGGCACCAGTTAATTTTTAAGATTTTGACACATTCAGCTCAAATGTACAATCATGCGCTAAAAACGCATTTAAAGCAATAAAAAGGTGATTATGGCTGTCAAACCTAAACCAAACGTTGTGCACTCAAATCTTTTGCTGTATTTAGTTTATTTTGGCATCCGGATGATGATTCTAGCATGAAATTGCTTGGGCACCTGTTAATTTTTAAGATTTTGACACATTCAGCTCAAATGTACACAATTGCTGATTATGGCTGTCAAATCTAAACCAAACGTTGTGCACTCAAATATTTTGCTGTATTTAGTTTATTTTGGCATCCGGATGATGATTCTAGCATGAAATTGCTTGGGCACCTGTTAATTTTTAAGATTTTGACACATTCAGCTCAAATGTACACAATTGCTGATTATGGCTGTCAAATCTAAACCAAACGTTGTGCACTCAAATATTTTGCTGTATTTAGTTTATTTTGGCATCCGGATGATGATTCTAGCATGAAATTGCTTGGGCACCTGTTAATTTTTAAGATTTTGACACATTCAGCTCAAATGTACAATCATTCGCTAAAAACGCATTTAAAGAAATAAAAAGGTGATTATGGCTGTCAAACCTAAACCAAACGTTGTGCACTCAAATCTTTTGCTGTATTTAGTTTATTTTGGCATCCGGATGATGATTCTAGCATGAAATTGCTTGGGCACCTGTTAATTTTTAAGATTTTGACACATTCAGCTCAAATGTACACAATTGCTGATTATGGCTGTCAAATCTAAACCAAACGTTGTGCACTCAAATCTTTTGCTGTATTTAGTTTATTTTGGCATCCGGATGATGATTCTAGCATGAAATTGCTTGGGCACCTGTTAATTTTTAAGATTTTGACACATTCAGCTCAAATGTACAATCATGCGCTAAAAACGCATTTAAAGCAATAAAAAGGTGATTATGGCTGTCAAACCTAAACCAAACGTTGTGCACTCAAATCTTTTGCTGTATTTAGTTTATTTTGACATCCGGATGATGATTCTAGCATGAAATTGCTTGGGCACCTGTTAATTTTTAAGATTTTGACACATTCAGCTCAAATGTACAATCATTCGCTAAAAACGCATTTAAAGCAATAAAAAGGTGATTATGGCTGTCAAACCTAAACCAAACGTTGTGCACTCAAATCTTTTGCTGTATTTAGTTTATTTTGGCATCCGGATGATGATTCTAGCATGAAATTGCTTGGGCACCTGTTAATTTTTAAGATTTTGACACATTCAGCTCAAATGTACACAATTGCTGATTATGGCTGTCAAATCTAAACCAAACGTTGTGCACTCAAATCTTTTGCTGTATTTAGTTTATTTTGGCATCCGGATGATGATTCTAGCATGAAATTGCTTGGGCACCAGTTAATTTTTAAGATTTTGACACATTCAGCTCAAATGTACAATCATGCGCTAAAAACGCATTTAAAGCAATAAAAAGGTGATTATGGCTGTCAAACCTAAACCAAACGTTGTGCACTCAAATCTTTTGCTGTATTTAGTTTATTTTGGCATCCGGATGATGATTCTAGCATGAAATTGCTTGGGCACCTGTTAATTTTTAAGATTTTGACACATTCAGCTCAAATGTACACAATTGCTGATTATGGCTGTCAAATCTAAACCAAACGTTGTGCACTCAAATCTTTTGCTGTATTTAGTTTATTTTGGCATCCGGATGATGATTCTAGCATGAAATTGCTTGGGCACCTGTTAATTTTTAAGATTTTGACACATTCAGCTCAAATGTACAATCATGCGCTAAAAACGCATTTAAAGCAATAAAAAGGTGATTATGGCTGTCAAACCTAAACCAAACGTTGTGCACTCAAATCTTTTGCTGTATTTAGTTTATTTTGGCATCCGGATGATGATTCTAGCATGAAATTGCTTGGGCACCTGTTAATTTTTAAGATTTTGACACATTCAGCTCAAATGTACACAATTGCTGATTATGGCTGTCAAATCTAAACCAAACGTTGTGCACTCAAATCTTTTGCTGTATTTAGTTTATTTTGGCATCCGGATGATGATTCTAGCATGAAATTGCTTGGGCACCAGTTAATTTTTAAGATTTTGACACATTCAGCTCAAATGTACAATCATGCGCTAAAAACGCATTTAAAGCAATAAAAAGGTGATTATGGCTGTCAAACCTAAACCAAACGTTGTGCACTCAAATCTTTTGCTGTATTTAGTTTATTTTGGCATCCGGATGATGATTCTAGCATGAAATTGCTTGGGCACCTGTTAATTTTTAAGATTTTGACACATTCAGCTCAAATGTACAATCATGCGCTAAAAACGCATTTAAAGCAATAAAAAGGTGATTATGGCTGTCAAACCTAAACCAAACGTTGTGCACTCAAATCTTTTGCTGTATTTAGTTTATTTTGGCATCCGGATGATGATTCTAGCATGAAATTGCTTGGGCACCTGTTAATTTTTAAGATTTTGACACATTCAGCTCAAATGTACACAATTGCTGATTATGGCTGTCAAATCTAAACCAAACGTTGTGCACTCAAATCTTTTGCTGTATTTAGTTTATTTTGGCATCCGGATGATGATTCTAGCATGAAATTGCTTGGGCACCTGTTAATTTTTAAGATTTTGACACATTCAGCTCAAATGTACAATCATGCGCTAAAAACGCATTTAAAGCAATAAAAAGGTGATTATGGCTGTCAAACCTAAACCAAACGTTGTGCACTCAAATCTTTTGCTGTATTTAGTTTATTTTGGCATCCGGATGATGATTCTAGCATGAAATTGCTTGGGCACCTGTTAATTTTTAAGATTTTGACACATTCAGCTCAAATGTACAATCATGCGCTAAAAACGCATTTAAAGCAATAAAAAGGTGATTATGGCTGTCAAACCTAAACCAAACGTTGTGCACTCAAATCTTTTGCTGTATTTAGTTTATTTTGGCATCCGGATGATGATTCTAGCATGAAATTGCTTGGGCACCTGTTAATTTTTAAGATTTTGACACATTCACCTCAAATGTACACAATTGCTGATTATGGCTGTCAAATCTAAACCAAACGTTGTGCACTCAAATCTTTTGCTGTATTTAGTTTATTTTGGCATCCGGATGATGATTCTAGCATGAAATTGCTTGGGCACCTGTTAATTTTTAAGATTTTGACACATTCAGCTCAAATGTACAATCATGCGCTAAAAACGCATTTAAAGCAATAAAAAGGTGATTATGGCTGTCAAACCTAAACCAAACGTTGTGCACTCAAATCTTTTGCTGTATTTAGTTTATTTTGGCATCCGGATGATGATTCTAGCATGAAATTGCTTGGGCACCTGTTAATTTTTAAGATTTTGACACATTCACCTCAAATGTACACAATTGCTGATTATGGCTGTCAAATCTAAACCAAACGTTGTGCACTCAAATCTTTTGCTGTATTTAGTTTATTTTGGCATCCGGATGATGATTCTAGCATGAAATTGCTTGGGCACCTGTTAATTTTTAAGATTTTGACACATTCAGCTCAAATGTACACAATTGCTGATTATGGCTGTCAAATCTAAACCAAACGTTGTGCACTCAAATCTTTTGCTGTATTTAGTTTATTTTGGCATCCGGATGATGATTCTAGCATGAAATTGCTTGGGCACCTGTTAATTTTTAAGATTTTGACACATTCAGCTCAAATGTACAATCATGCGCTAAAAACGCATTTAAAGCAATAAAAAGGTGATTATGGCTGTCAAACCTAAACCAAACGTTGTGCACTCAAATCTTTTGCTGTATTTAGTTTATTTTGGCATCCGGATGATGATTCTAGCATGAAATTGCTTGGGCACCTGTTAATTTTTAAGATTTTGACACATTCAGCTCAAATGTACAATCATGCGCTAAAAACGCATTTAAAGCAATAAAAAGGTGATTATGGCTGTCAAACCTAAACCAAACGTTGTGCACTCAAATCTTTTGCTGTATTTAGTTTATTTTGGCATCCGGATGATGATTCTAGCATGAAATTGCTTGGGCACCTGTTAATTTTTAAGATTTTGACACATTCACCTCAAATGTACACAATTGCTGATTATGGCTGTCAAATCTAAACCAAACGTTGTGCACTCAAATCTTTTGCTGTATTTAGTTTATTTTGGCATCCGGATGATGATTCTAGCATGAAATTGCTTGGGCACCTGTTAATTTTTAAGATTTTGACACATTCAGCTCAAATGTACAATCATGCGCTAAAAACGCATTTAAAGCAATAAAAAGGTGATTATGGCTGTCAAACCTAAACCAAACGTTGTGCACTCAAATCTTTTGCTGTATTTAGTTTATTTTGGCATCCGGATGATGATTCTAGCATGAAATTGCTTGGGCACCTGTTAATTTTTAAGATTTTGACACATTCACCTCAAATGTACACAATTGCTGATTATGGCTGTCAAATCTAAACCAAACGTTGTGCACTCAAATCTTTTGCTGTATTTAGTTTATTTTGGCATCCGGATGATGATTCTAGCATGAAATTGCTTGGGCACCTGTTAATTTTTAAGATTTTGACACATTCAGCTCAAATGTACAATCATGCGCTAAAAACGCATTTAAAGCAATAAAAAGGTGATTATGGCTGTCAAACCTAAACCAAACGTTGTGCACTCAAATCTTTTGCTGTATTTAGTTTATTTTGGCATCCGGATGATGATTCTAGCATGAAATTGCTTGGGCACCTGTTAATTTTTAAGATTTTGACACATTAGGCTCAAATGTACAATCATGCGCTAAAAACGCATTTAAAGCAATAAAAAGGTGATTATGGCTGTCAAACCTAAACCAAACGTTGTGCACTCAAATCTTTTGCTGTATTTAGTTTATTTTGGCATCCGGATGATGATTCTAGCATGAAATTGCTTGGGCACCTGTTAATTTTTAAGATTTTGACACATTCAGCTCAAATGTACACAATTGCTGATTATGGCTGTCAAATCTAAACCAAAAGTTGTGCACTCAAATCTTTTGCTGTATTTAGTTTATTTTGGCATCCGGATGATGATTCTAGCATGAAATTGCTTGGGCACCAGTTAATTTTTAAGATTTTGACACATTCAGCTCAAATGTACAATCATGCGCTAAAAACGCATTTAAAGCAATAAAAAGGTGATTATGGCTGTCAAACCTAAACCAAACGTTGTGCACTCAAATCTTTTGCTGTATTTAGTTTATTTTGGCATCCGGATGATGATTCTAGCATGAAATTGCTTGGGCACCTGTTAATTTTTAAGATTTTGACACATTCAGCTCAAATGTACACAATTGCTGATTATGGCTGTCAAATCTAAACCAAACGTTGTGCACTCAAATCTTTTGCTGTATTTAGTTTATTTTGGCATCCGGATGATGATTCTAGCATGAAATTGCTTGGGCACCTGTTAATTTTTAAGATTTTGACACATTCAGCTCAAATGTACAATCATGCGCTAAAAACGCATTTAAAGCAATAAAAAGGTGATTATGGCTGTCAAACCTAAACCAAACGTTGTGCACTCAAATCTTTTGCTGTATTTAGTTTATTTTGGCATCCGGATGATGATTCTAGCATGAAATTGCTTGGGCACCTGTTAATTTTTAAGATTTTGACACATTCAGCTCAAATGTACACAATTGCTGATTATGGCTGTCAAATCTAAACCAAACGTTGTGCACTCAAATCTTTTGCTGTATTTAGTTTATTTTGGTATCCGGATGATGATTCTAGCATGAAATTGCTTGGGCACCTGTTAATTTTTAAGATTTTGACACATTCAGCTCAAATGTACAATCATGCGCTAAAAACGCATTTAAAGCAATAAAAAGGTGATTATGGCTGTCAAACCTAAACCAAACGTTGTGCACTCAAATCTTTTGCTGTATTTAGTTGATTTTGGCATCCGGATGATGATTCTAGCATGAAATTGCTTGGGCACCTGTTAATTTTTAAGATTTTGACACATTCAGCTCAAATGTACACAATTGCTGATTATGGCTGTCAAATCTAAACCAAACGTTGTGCACTCAAATATTTTGCTGTATTTAGTTTATTTTGGCATCCGGATGATGATTCTAGCATGAAATTGCTTGGGCACCTGTTAATTTTTAAGATTTTGACACATTCAGCTCAAATGTACAATCATGCGCTAAAAACGCATTTAAAGCAATAAAAAGGTGATTATGGCTGTCAAACCTAAACCAAACGTTGTGCACTCAAATCCTTTGCTGTATTTAGTTTATTTTGGCATCCGGATGATGATTCTAGCATGAAATTGCTTGGGCACCTGTTAATTTTTAAGATTTTGACACATTCAGCTCAAATGTACACAATTGCTGATTATGGCTGTCAAATCTAAACCAAACGTTGTGCACTCAAATCTTTTGCTGTATTTAGTTTATTTTGGCATCCGGATGATGATTCTAGCATGAAATTGCTTGGGCACCAGTTAATTTTTAAGATTTTGACACATTCAGCTCAAATGTACAATCATGCGCTAAAAACGCATTTAAAGCAATAAAAAGGTGATTATGGCTGTCAAACCTAAACCAAACGTTGTGCACTCAAATCTTTTGCTGTATTTAGTTGATTTTGGCATCCGGATGATGATTCTAGCATGAAATTGCTTGGGCACCTGTTAATTTTTAAGATTTTGACACATTCAGCTCAAATGTACACAATTGCTGATTATGGCTGTCAAATCTAAACCAAACTTTGTGCACTCAAATCTTTTGCTGTATTTAGTTTATTTTGGCATCCGGATGATGATTCTAGCATGAAATTGCTTGGGCACCTGTTAATTTTTAAGATTTTGACACATTCAGCTCAAATGTACAATCATGCGCTAAAAACGCATTTAAAGCAATAAAAAGGTGATTATGGCTGTCAAACCTAAACCAAACGTTGTGCACTCAAATCTTTTGCTGTATTTAGTTTATTTTGGCATCCGGATGATGATTCTAGCATGAAATTGCTTGGGCACCTGTTAATTTTTAAGATTTTGACACATTCAGCTCAAATGTACAATCATGCGCTAAAAACGCATTTAAAGCAATAAAAAGGTGATTATGGCTGTCAAACCTAAACCAAACGTTGTGCACTCAAATCTTTTGCTGTATTTAGTTGATTTTGGCATCCGGATGATGATTCTAGCATGAAATTGCTTGGGCACCTGTTAATTTTTAAGATTTTGACACATTCAGCTCAAATGTACACAATTGCTGATTATGGCTGTCAAATCTAAACCAAACGTTGTGCACTCAAATATTTTGCTGTATTTAGTTTATTTTGGCATCCGGATGATGATTCTAGCATGAAATTGCTTGGGCACCTGTTAATTTTTAAGATTTTGACACATTCAGCTCAAATGTACAATCATGCGCTAAAAACGCATTTAAAGCAATAAAAAGGTGATTATGGCTGTCAAACCTAAACCAAACGTTGTGCACTCAAATCCTTTGCTGTATTTAGTTTATTTTGGCATCCGGATGATGATTCTAGCATGAAATTGCTTGGGCACCTGTTAATTTTTAAGATTTTGACACATTCAGCTCAAATGTACACAATTGCTGATTATGGCTGTCAAATCTAAACCAAACGTTGTGCACTCAAATCTTTTGCTGTATTTAGTTTATTTTGGCATCCGGATGATGATTCTAGCATGAAATTGCTTGGGCACCAGTTAATTTTTAAGATTTTGACACATTCAGCTCAAATGTACAATCATGCGCTAAAAACGCATTTAAAGCAATAAAAAGGTGATTATGGCTGTCAAACCTAAACCAAACGTTGTGCACTCAAATCTTTTGCTGTATTTAGTTGATTTTGGCATCCGGATGATGATTCTAGCATGAAATTGCTTGGGCACCTGTTAATTTTTAAGATTTTGACACATTCAGCTCAAATGTACACAATTGCTGATTATGGCTGTCAAATCTAAACCAAACGTTGTGCACTCAAATCTTTTGCTGTATTTAGTTTATTTTGGCATCCGGATGATGATTCTAGCATGAAATTGCTTGGGCACCTGTTAATTTTTAAGATTTTGACACATTCAGCTCAAATGTACAATCATGCGCTAAAAACGCATTTAAAGCAATAAAAAGGTGATTATGGCTGTCAAACCTAAACCAAACGTTGTGCACTCAAATCTTTTGCTGTATTTAGTTTATTTTGGCATCCGGATGATGATTCTAGCATGAAATTGCTTGGGCACCTGTTAATTTTTAAGATTTTGACACATTCAGCTCAAATGTACAATCATGCGCTAAAAACGCATTTAAAGCAATAAAAAGGTGATTATGGCTGTCAAACCTAAACCAAACGTTGTGCACTCAAATCTTTTGCTGTATTTAGTTTATTTTGGCATCCGGATGATGATTCTAGCATGAAATTGCTTGGGCACCTGTTAATTTTTAAGATTTTGACACATTCAGCTCAAATGTACACAATTGCTGATTATGGCTGTCAAATCTAAACCAAACGTTGTGCACTCAAATCTTTTGCTGTATTTAGTTTATTTTGGCATCCGGATGATGATTCTAGCATGAAATTGCTTGGGCACCTGTTAATTTTTAAGATTTTGACACATTCAGCTCAAATGTACAATCATGCGCTAAAAACGCATTTAAAGCAATAAAAAGGTGATTATGGCTGTCAAACCTAAACCAAACGTTGTGCACTCAAATCTTTTGCTGTATTTAGTTTATTTTGGCATCCGGATGATGATTCTAGCATGAAATTGCTTGGGCACCTGTTAATTTTTAAGATTTTGACACATTCACCTCAAATGTACACAATTGCTGATTATGGCTGTCAAATCTAAACCAAACGTTGTGCACTCAAATCTTTTGCTGTATTTAGTTTATTTTGGCATCCGGATGATGATTCTAGCATGAAATTGCTTGGGCACCTGTTAATTTTTAAGATTTTGACACATTCAGCTCAAATGTACAATCATGCGCTAAAAACGCATTTAAAGCAATAAAAAGGTGATTATGGCTGTCAAACCTAAACCAAACGTTGTGCACTCAAATCTTTTGCTGTATTTAGTTTATTTTGGCATCCGGATGATGATTCTAGCATGAAATTGCTTGGGCACCTGTTAATTTTTAAGATTTTGACACATTAGGCTCAAATGTACAATCATGCGCTAAAAACGCATTTAAAGCAATAAAAAGGTGATTATGGCTGTCAAACCTAAACCAAACGTTGTGCACTCAAATCTTTTGCTGTATTTAGTTTATTTTGGCATCCGGATGATGATTCTAGCATGAAATTGCTTGGGCACCTGTTAATTTTTAAGATTTTGACACATTCAGCTCAAATGTACACAATTGCTGATTATGGCTGTCAAATCTAAACCAAACGTTGTGCACTCAAATCTTTTGCTGTATTTAGTTTATTTTGGCATCCGGATGATGATTCTAGCATGAAATTGCTTGGGCACCTGTTAATTTTTAAGATTTTGACACATTCAGCTCAAATGTACACAATTGCTGATTATGGCTGTCAAATCTAAACCAAACGTTGTGCACTCAAATCTTTTGCTGTATTTAGTTTATTTTGGCATCCGGATGATGATTCTAGCATGAAATTGCTTGGGCACCTGTTAATTTTTAAGATTTTGACACATTCAGCTCAAATGTACAATCATGCGCTAAAAACGCATTTAAAGCAATAAAAAGGTGATTATGGCTGTCAAACCTAAACCAAACGTGCACTCAAATCTTTTGCTGTATTTAGTTTATTTTGGCATCCGGATGATGATTCTAGCATGAAATTGCTTGGGCACCTGTTAATTTTTAAGATTTTGACACATTCAGCTCAAATGTACACAATTGCTGATTATGGCTGTCAAATCTAAACCAAACGTTGTGCACTCAAATATTTTGCTGTATTTAGTTTATTTTGGCATCCGGATGATGATTCTAGCATGAAATTGCTTGGGCACCTGTTAATTTTTAAGATTTTGACACATTCAGCTCAAATGTACAATCATGCGCTAAAAACGCATTTAAAGCAATAAAAAGGTGATTATGGCTGTCAAACCTAAACCAAACGTTGTGCACTCAAATCTTTTGCTGTATTTAGTTTATTTTGGCATCCGGATGATGATTCTAGCATGAAATTGCTTGGGCACCAGTTAATTTTTAAGATTTTGACACATTCAGCTCAAATGTACAATCATGCGCTAAAAACGCATTTAAAGCAATAAAAAGGTGATTATGGCTGTCAAACCTAAACCAAACGTTGTGCACTCAAATCTTTTGCTGTATTTAGTTGATTTTGGCATCCGGATGATGATTCTAGCATGAAATTGCTTGGGCACCTGTTAATTTTTAAGATTTTGACACATTCAGCTCAAATGTACACAATTGCTGATTATGGCTGTCAAATCTAAACCAAACGTTGTGCACTCAAATCTTTTGCTGTATTTAGTTTATTTTGGCATCCGGATGATGATTCTAGCATGAAATTGCTTGGGCACCTGTTAATTTTTAAGATTTTGACACATTCAGCTCAAATGTACAATCATGCGCTAAAAACGCATTTAAAGCAATAAAAAGGTGATTATGGCTGTCAAACCTAAACCAAACGTTGTGCACTCAAATCTTTTGCTGTATTTAGTTTATTTTGGCATCCGGATGATGATTCTAGCATGAAATTGCTTGGGCACCTGTTAATTTTTAAGATTTTGACACATTAGGCTCAAATGTACAATCATGCGCTAAAAACGCATTTAAAGCAATAAAAAGGTGATTATGGCTGTCAAACCTAAACCAAACGTTGTGCACTCAAATCTTTTGCTGTATTTAGTTTATTTTGGCATCCGGATGATGATTCTAGCATGAAATTGCTTGGGCACCTGTTAATTTTTAAGATTTTGACACATTCAGCTCAAATGTACACAATTGCTGATTATGGCTGTCAAATCTAAACCAAACGTTGTGCACTCAAATCTTTTGCTGTATTTAGTTTATTTTGGCATCCGGATGATGATTCTAGCATGAAATTGCTTGGGCACCTGTTAATTTTTAAGATTTTGACACATTCAGCTCAAATGTACACAATTGCTGATTATGGCTGTCAAATCTAAACCAAACGTTGTGCACTCAAATCTTTTGCTGTATTTAGTTTATTTTGGCATCCGGATGATGATTCTAGCATGAAATTGCTTGGGCACCTGTTAATTTTTAAGATTTTGACACATTCAGCTCAAATGTACAATCATGCGCTAAAAACGCATTTAAAGCAATAAAAAGGTGATTATGGCTGTCAAACCTAAACCAAACGTGCACTCAAATCTTTTGCTGTATTTAGTTTATTTTGGCATCCGGATGATGATTCTAGCATGAAATTGCTTGGGCACCTGTTAATTTTTAAGATTTTGACACATTCAGCTCAAATGTACACAATTGCTGATTATGGCTGTCAAATCTAAACCAAACGTTGTGCACTCAAATATTTTGCTGTATTTAGTTTATTTTGGCATCCGGATGATGATTCTAGCATGAAATTGCTTGGGCACCTGTTAATTTTTAAGATTTTGACACATTCAGCTCAAATGTACAATCATTCGCTAAAAACGCATTTAAAGAAATAAAAAGGTGATTATGGCTGTCAAACCTAAACCAAACGTTGTGCACTCAAATCTTTTGCTGTATTTAGTTTATTTTGGCATCCGGATGATGATTCTAGCATGAAATTGCTTGGGCACCTGTTAATTTTTAAGATTTTGACACATTCAGCTCAAATGTACACAATTGCTGATTATGGCTGTCAAATCTAAACCAAACGTTGTGCACTCAAATCTTTTGCTGTATTTAGTTTATTTTGGCATCCGGATGATGATTCTAGCATGAAATTGCTTGGGCACCTGTTAATTTTTAAGATTTTGACACATTCAGCTCAAATGTACAATCATGCGCTAAAAACGCATTTAAAGCAATAAAAAGGTGATTATGGCTGTCAAACCTAAACCAAACGTTGTGCACTCAAATCTTTTGCTGTATTTAGTTTATTTTGGCATCCGGATGATGATTCTAGCATGAAATTGCTTGGGCACCTGTTAATTTTTAAGATTTTGACACATTCAGCTCAAATGTACACAATTGCTGATTATGGCTGTCAAATCTAAACCAAACGTTGTGCACTCAAATCTTTTGCTGTATTTAGTTTATTTTGGCATCCGGATGATGATTCTAGCATGAAATTGCTTGGGCACCTGTTAATTTTTAAGATTTTGACACATTCAGCTCAAATGTACAATCATGCGCTAAAAACGCATTTAAAGCAATAAAAAGGTGATTATGGCTGTCAAACCTAAACCAAACGTTGTGCACTCAAATCTTTTGCTGTATTTAGTTTATTTTGGCATCCGGATGATGATTCTAGCATGAAATTGCTTGGGCACCTGTTAATTTTTAAGATTTTGACACATTAGGCTCAAATGTACAATCATGCGCTAAAAACGCATTTAAAGCAATAAAAAGGTGATTATGGCTGTCAAACCTAAACCAAACGTTGTGCACTCAAATCTTTTGCTGTATTTAGTTTATTTTGGCATCCGGATGATGATTCTAGCATGAAATTGCTTGGGCACCTGTTAATTTTTAAGATTTTGACACATTCAGCTCAAATGTACACAATTGCTGATTATGGCTGTCAAATCTAAACCAAACGTTGTGCACTCAAATCTTTTGCTGTATTTAGTTTATTTTGGCATCCGGATGATGATTCTAGCATGAAATTGCTTGGGCACCTGTTAATTTTTAAGATTTTGACACATTCAGCTCAAATGTACACAATTGCTGATTATGGCTGTCAAATCTAAACCAAACGTTGTGCACTCAAATCTTTTGCTGTATTTAGTTTATTTTGGCATCCGGATGATGATTCTAGCATGAAATTGCTTGGGCACCTGTTAATTTTTAAGATTTTGACACATTCAGCTCAAATGTACAATCATGCGCTAAAAACGCATTTAAAGCAATAAAAAGGTGATTATGGCTGTCAAACCTAAACCAAACGTGCACTCAAATCTTTTGCTGTATTTAGTTTATTTTGGCATCCGGATGATGATTCTAGCATGAAATTGCTTGGGCACCTGTTAATTTTTAAGATTTTGACACATTCAGCTCAAATGTACACAATTGCTGATTATGGCTGTCAAATCTAAACCAAACGTTGTGCACTCAAATATTTTGCTGTATTTAGTTTATTTTGGCATCCGGATGATGATTCTAGCATGAAATTGCTTGGGCACCTGTTAATTTTTAAGATTTTGACACATTCAGCTCAAATGTACAATCATTCGCTAAAAACGCATTTAAAGAAATAAAAAGGTGATTATGGCTGTCAAACCTAAACCAAACGTTGTGCACTCAAATCTTTTGCTGTATTTAGTTTATTTTGGCATCCGGATGATGATTCTAGCATGAAATTGCTTGGGCACCTGTTAATTTTTAAGATTTTGACACATTCAGCTCAAATGTACACAATTGCTGATTATGGCTGTCAAATCTAAACCAAACGTTGTGCACTCAAATCTTTTGCTGTATTTAGTTTATTTTGGCATCCGGATGATGATTCTAGCATGAAATTGCTTGGGCACCTGTTAATTTTTAAGATTTTGACACATTCAGCTCAAATGTACAATCATGCGCTAAAAACGCATTTAAAGCAATAAAAAGGTGATTATGGCTGTCAAACCTAAACCAAACGTTGTGCACTCAAATCTTTTGCTGTATTTAGTTTATTTTGGCATCCGGATGATGATTCTAGCATGAAATTGCTTGGGCACCTGTTAATTTTTAAGATTTTGACACATTCAGCTCAAATGTACACAATTGCTGATTATGGCTGTCAAATCTAAACCAAACGTTGTGCACTCAAATCTTTTGCTGTATTTAGTTTATTTTGGCATCCGGATGATGATTCTAGCATGAAATTGCTTGGGCACCTGTTAATTTTTAAGATTTTGACACATTCAGCTCAAATGTACAATCATGCGCTAAAAACGCATTTAAAGCAATAAAAAGGTGATTATGGCTGTCAAACCTAAACCAAACGTTGTGCACTCAAATCTTTTGCTGTATTTAGTTTATTTTGGCATCCGGATGATGATTCTAGCATGAAATTGCTTGGGCACCTGTTAATTTTTAAGATTTTGACACATTCAGCTCAAATGTACACAATTGCTGATTATGGCTGTCAAATCTAAACCAAACGTTGTGCACTCAAATCTTTTGCTGTATTTAGTTTATTTTGGCATCCGGATGATGATTCTAGCATGAAATTGCTTGGGCACCTGTTAATTTTTAAGATTTTGACACATTCAGCTCAAATGTACAATCATGCGCTAAAAACGCATTTAAAGCAATAAAAAGGTGATTATGGCTGTCAAACCTAAACCAAACGTTGTGCACTCAAATCTTTTGCTGTATTTAGTTGATTTTGGCATCCGGATGATGATTCTAGCATGAAATTGCTTGGGCACCTGTTAATTTTTAAGATTTTGACACATTCACCTCAAATGTACACAATTGCTGATTATGGCTGTCAAATCTAAACCAAACGTTGTGCACTCAAATCTTTTGCTGTATTTAGTTTATTTTGGCATCCGGATGATGATTCTAGCATGAAATTGCTTGGGCACCTGTTAATTTTTAAGATTTTGACACATTCAGCTCAAATGTACAATCATGCGCTAAAAACGCATTTAAAGCAATAAAAAGGTGATTATGGCTGTCAAACCTAAACCAAACGTTGTGCACTCAAATCTTTTGCTGTATTTAGTTTATTTTGGCATCCGGATGATGATTCTAGCATGAAATTGCTTGGGCACCTGTTAATTTTTAAGATTTTGACACATTCAGCTCAAATGTACACAATTGCTGATTATGGCTGTCAAATCTAAACCAAACGTTGTGCACTCAAATCTTTTGCTGTATTTAGTTTATTTTGGCATCCGGATGATGATTCTAGCATGAAATTGCTTGGGCACCTGTTAATTTTTAAGATTTTGACACATTCAGCTCAAATGTACACAATTGCTGATTATGGCTGTCAAATCTAAACCAAACGTTGTGCACTCAAATCTTTTGCTGTATTTAGTTTATTTTGGCATCCGGATGATGATTCTAGCATGAAATTGCTTGGGCACCTGTTAATTTTTAAGATTTTGACACATTCAGCTCAAATGTACACAATTGCTGATTATGGCTGTCAAATCTAAACCAAACGTTGTGCACTCAAATCTTTTGCTGTATTTAGTTTATTTTGGCATCCGGATGATGATTCTAGCATGAAATTGCTTGGGCACCTGTTAATTTTTAAGATTTTGACACATTCAGCTCAAATGTACAATCATGCGCTAAAAACGCATTTAAAGCAATAAAAAGGTGATTATGGCTGTCAAACCTAAACCAAACGTGCACTCAAATCTTTTGCTGTATTTAGTTTATTTTGGCATCCGGATGATGATTCTAGCATGAAATTGCTTGGGCACCTGTTAATTTTTAAGATTTTGACACATTCAGCTCAAATGTACACAATTGCTGATTATGGCTGTCAAATCTAAACCAAACGTTGTGCACTCAAATATTTTGCTGTATTTAGTTTATTTTGGCATCCGGATGATGATTCTAGCATGAAATTGCTTGGGCACCTGTTAATTTTTAAGATTTTGACACATTCAGCTCAAATGTACAATCATTCGCTAAAAACGCATTTAAAGAAATAAAAAGGTGATTATGGCTGTCAAACCTAAACCAAACGTTGTGCACTCAAATCTTTTGCTGTATTTAGTTTATTTTGGCATCCGGATGATGATTCTAGCATGAAATTGCTTGGGCACCTGTTAATTTTTAAGATTTTGACACATTCAGCTCAAATGTACACAATTGCTGATTATGGCTGTCAAATCTAAACCAAACGTTGTGCACTCAAATCTTTTGCTGTATTTAGTTTATTTTGGCATCCGGATGATGATTCTAGCATGAAATTGCTTGGGCACCTGTTAATTTTTAAGATTTTGACACATTCAGCTCAAATGTACAATCATGCGCTAAAAACGCATTTAAAGCAATAAAAAGGTGATTATGGCTGTCAAACCTAAACCAAACGTTGTGCACTCAAATCTTTTGCTGTATTTAGTTTATTTTGGCATCCGGATGATGATTCTAGCATGAAATTGCTTGGGCACCTGTTAATTTTTAAGATTTTGACACATTCAGCTCAAATGTACACAATTGCTGATTATGGCTGTCAAATCTAAACCAAACGTTGTGCACTCAAATCTTTTGCTGTATTTAGTTTATTTTGGCATCCGGATGATGATTCTAGCATGAAATTGCTTGGGCACCTGTTAATTTTTAAGATTTTGACACATTCAGCTCAAATGTACAATCATGCGCTAAAAACGCATTTAAAGCAATAAAAAGGTGATTATGGCTGTCAAACCTAAACCAAACGTTGTGCACTCAAATCTTTTGCTGTATTTAGTTTATTTTGGCATCCGGATGATGATTCTAGCATGAAATTGCTTGGGCACCTGTTAATTTTTAAGATTTTGACACATTAGGCTCAAATGTACAATCATGCGCTAAAAACGCATTTAAAGCAATAAAAAGGTGATTATGGCTGTCAAACCTAAACCAAACGTTGTGCACTCAAATCTTTTGCTGTATTTAGTTTATTTTGGCATCCGGATGATGATTCTAGCATGAAATTGCTTGGGCACCTGTTAATTTTTAAGATTTTGACACATTCAGCTCAAATGTACACAATTGCTGATTATGGCTGTCAAATCTAAACCAAACGTTGTGCACTCAAATCTTTTGCTGTATTTAGTTTATTTTGGCATCCGGATGATGATTCTAGCATGAAATTGCTTGGGCACCTGTTAATTTTTAAGATTTTGACACATTCAGCTCAAATGTACACAATTGCTGATTATGGCTGTCAAATCTAAACCAAACGTTGTGCACTCAAATCTTTTGCTGTATTTAGTTTATTTTGGCATCCGGATGATGATTCTAGCATGAAATTGCTTGGGCACCTGTTAATTTTTAAGATTTTGACACATTCAGCTCAAATGTACAATCATGCGCTAAAAACGCATTTAAAGCAATAAAAAGGTGATTATGGCTGTCAAACCTAAACCAAACGTGCACTCAAATCTTTTGCTGTATTTAGTTTATTTTGGCATCCGGATGATGATTCTAGCATGAAATTGCTTGGGCACCTGTTAATTTTTAAGATTTTGACACATTCAGCTCAAATGTACACAATTGCTGATTATGGCTGTCAAATCTAAACCAAACGTTGTGCACTCAAATATTTTGCTGTATTTAGTTTATTTTGGCATCCGGATGATGATTCTAGCATGAAATTGCTTGGGCACCTGTTAATTTTTAAGATTTTGACACATTCAGCTCAAATGTACAATCATTCGCTAAAAACGCATTTAAAGAAATAAAAAGGTGATTATGGCTGTCAAACCTAAACCAAACGTTGTGCACTCAAATCTTTTGCTGTATTTAGTTTATTTTGGCATCCGGATGATGATTCTAGCATGAAATTGCTTGGGCACCTGTTAATTTTTAAGATTTTGACACATTCAGCTCAAATGTACACAATTGCTGATTATGGCTGTCAAATCTAAACCAAACGTTGTGCACTCAAATCTTTTGCTGTATTTAGTTTATTTTGGCATCCGGATGATGATTCTAGCATGAAATTGCTTGGGCACCTGTTAATTTTTAAGATTTTGACACATTCAGCTCAAATGTACAATCATGCGCTAAAAACGCATTTAAAGCAATAAAAAGGTGATTATGGCTGTCAAACCTAAACCAAACGTTGTGCACTCAAATCTTTTGCTGTATTTAGTTTATTTTGGCATCCGGATGATGATTCTAGCATGAAATTGCTTGGGCACCTGTTAATTTTTAAGATTTTGACACATTCAGCTCAAATGTACACAATTGCTGATTATGGCTGTCAAATCTAAACCAAACGTTGTGCACTCAAATCTTTTGCTGTATTTAGTTTATTTTGGCATCCGGATGATGATTCTAGCATGAAATTGCTTGGGCACCTGTTAATTTTTAAGATTTTGACACATTCAGCTCAAATGTACAATCATGCGCTAAAAACGCATTTAAAGCAATAAAAAGGTGATTATGGCTGTCAAACCTAAACCAAACGTTGTGCACTCAAATCTTTTGCTGTATTTAGTTTATTTTGGCATCCGGATGATGATTCTAGCATGAAATTGCTTGGGCACCTGTTAATTTTTAAGATTTTGACACATTCAGCTCAAATGTACACAATTGCTGATTATGGCTGTCAAATCTAAACCAAACGTTGTGCACTCAAATCTTTTGCTGTATTTAGTTTATTTTGGCATCCGGATGATGATTCTAGCATGAAATTGCTTGGGCACCTGTTAATTTTTAAGATTTTGACACATTCAGCTCAAATGTACAATCATGCGCTAAAAACGCATTTAAAGCAATAAAAAGGTGATTATGGCTGTCAAACCTAAACCAAACGTTGTGCACTCAAATCTTTTGCTGTATTTAGTTGATTTTGGCATCCGGATGATGATTCTAGCATGAAATTGCTTGGGCACCTGTTAATTTTTAAGATTTTGACACATTCACCTCAAATGTACACAATTGCTGATTATGGCTGTCAAATCTAAACCAAACGTTGTGCACTCAAATCTTTTGCTGTATTTAGTTTATTTTGGCATCCGGATGATGATTCTAGCATGAAATTGCTTGGGCACCTGTTAATTTTTAAGATTTTGACACATTCAGCTCAAATGTACAATCATGCGCTAAAAACGCATTTAAAGCAATAAAAAGGTGATTATGGCTGTCAAACCTAAACCAAACGTTGTGCACTCAAATCTTTTGCTGTATTTAGTTTATTTTGGCATCCGGATGATGATTCTAGCATGAAATTGCTTGGGCACCTGTTAATTTTTAAGATTTTGACACATTCAGCTCAAATGTACACAATTGCTGATTATGGCTGTCAAATCTAAACCAAACGTTGTGCACTCAAATCTTTTGCTGTATTTAGTTTATTTTGGCATCCGGATGATGATTCTAGCATGAAATTGCTTGGGCACCTGTTAATTTTTAAGATTTTGACACATTCAGCTCAAATGTACACAATTGCTGATTATGGCTGTCAAATCTAAACCAAACGTTGTGCACTCAAATATTTTGCTGTATTTAGTTTATTTTGGCATCCGGATGATGATTCTAGCATGAAATTGCTTGGGCACCTGTTAATTTTTAAGATTTTGACACATTCAGCTCAAATGTACAATCATGCGCTAAAAACGCATTTAAAGCAATAAAAAGGTGATTATGGCTGTCAAACCTAAACCAAACGTTGTGCACTCAAATCTTTTGCTGTATTTAGTTTATTTTGGCATCCGGATGATGATTCTAGCATGAAATTGCTTGGGCACCAGTTAATTTTTAAGATTTTGACACATTCAGCTCAAATGTACAATCATGCGCTAAAAACGCATTTAAAGCAATAAAAAGGTGATTATGGCTGTCAAACCTAAACCAAACGTTGTGCACTCAAATCTTTTGCTGTATTTAGTTGATTTTGGCATCCGGATGATGATTCTAGCATGAAATTGCTTGGGCACCTGTTAATTTTTAAGATTTTGACACATTCAGCTCAAATGTACACAATTGCTGATTATGGCTGTCAAATCTAAACCAAACGTTGTGCACTCAAATCTTTTGCTGTATTTAGTTTATTTTGGCATCCGGATGATGATTCTAGCATGAAATTGCTTGGGCACCTGTTAATTTTTAAGATTTTGACACATTCAGCTCAAATGTACAATCATGCGCTAAAAACGCATTTAAAGCAATAAAAAGGTGATTATGGCTGTCAAACCTAAACCAAACGTTGTGCACTCAAATCTTTTGCTGTATTTAGTTTATTTTGGCATCCGGATGATGATTCTAGCATGAAATTGCTTGGGCACCTGTTAATTTTTAAGATTTTGACACATTAGGCTCAAATGTACAATCATGCGCTAAAAACGCATTTAAAGCAATAAAAAGGTGATTATGGCTGTCAAACCTAAACCAAACGTTGTGCACTCAAATCTTTTGCTGTATTTAGTTTATTTTGGCATCCGGATGATGATTCTAGCATGAAATTGCTTGGGCACCTGTTAATTTTTAAGATTTTGACACATTCAGCTCAAATGTACACAATTGCTGATTATGGCTGTCAAATCTAAACCAAACGTTGTGCACTCAAATCTTTTGCTGTATTTAAGTTTATTTTGGCATCCGGATGATGATTCTAGCATGAAATTGCTTGGGCACCAGTTAATTTTTAAGATTTTGACACATTCAGCTCAAATGTACAATCATGCGCTAAAAACGCATTTAAAGCAATAAAAAGGTGATTATGGCTGTCAAACCTAAACCAAACGTTGTGCACTCAAATCTTTTGCTGTATTTAGTTTATTTTGGCATCCGGATGATGATTCTAGCATGAAATTGCTTGGGCACCTGTTAATTTTTAAGATTTTGACACATTCAGCTCAAATGTACACAATTGCTGATTATGGCTGTCAAATCTAAACCAAACGTTGTGCACTCAAATCTTTTGCTGTATTTAGTTTATTTTGGCATCCGGATGATGATTCTAGCATGAAATTGCTTGGGCACCTGTTAATTTTTAAGATTTTGACACATTCAGCTCAAATGTACAATCATGCGCTAAAAACGCATTTAAAGCAATAAAAAGGTGATTATGGCTGTCAAACCTAAACCAAACGTTGTGCACTCAAATCTTTTGCTGTATTTAGTTTATTTTGGCATCCGGATGATGATTCTAGCATGAAATTGCTTGGGCACCTGTTAATTTTTAAGATTTTGACACATTCAGCTCAAATGTACACAATTGCTGATTATGGCTGTCAAATCTAAACCAAACGTTGTGCACTCAAATCTTTTGCTGTATTTAGTTTATTTTGGCATCCGGATGATGATTCTAGCATGAAATTGCTTGGGCACCTGTTAATTTTTAAGATTTTGACACATTCAGCTCAAATGTACAATCATGCGCTAAAAACGCATTTAAAGCAATAAAAAGGTGATTATGGCTGTCAAACCTAAACCAAACGTTGTGCACTCAAATCTTTTGCTGTATTTAGTTTATTTTGGCATCCGGATGATGATTCTAGCATGAAATTGCTTGGGCACCTGTTAATTTTTAAGATTTTGACACATTCAGCTCAAATGTACAATCATGCGCTAAAAACGCATTTAAAGCAATAAAAAGGTGATTATGGCTGTCAAACCTAAACCAAACGTTGTGCACTCAAATCTTTTGCTGTATTTAGTTTATTTTGGCATCCGGATGATGATTCTAGCATGAAATTGCTTGGGCACCTGTTAATTTTTAAGATTTTGACACATTCACCTCAAATGTACACAATTGCTGATTATGGCTGTCAAATCTAAACCAAACGTTGTGCACTCAAATCTTTTGCTGTATTTAGTTTATTTTGGCATCCGGATGATGATTCTAGCATGAAATTGCTTGGGCACCTGTTAATTTTTAAGATTTTGACACATTCAGCTCAAATGTACAATCATGCGCTAAAAACGCATTTAAAGCAATAAAAAGGTGATTATGGCTGTCAAACCTAAACCAAACGTTGTGCACTCAAATCTTTTGCTGTATTTAGTTTATTTTGGCATCCGGATGATGATTCTAGCATGAAATTGCTTGGGCACCTGTTAATTTTTAAGATTTTGACACATTCACCTCAAATGTACACAATTGCTGATTATGGCTGTCAAATCTAAACCAAACGTTGTGCACTCAAATCTTTTGCTGTATTTAGTTTATTTTGGCATCCGGATGATGATTCTAGCATGAAATTGCTTGGGCACCTGTTAATTTTTAAGATTTTGACACATTCAGCTCAAATGTACAATCATGCGCTAAAAACGCATTTAAAGCAATAAAAAGGTGATTATGGCTGTCAAACCTAAACCAAACGTTGTGCACTCAAATCTTTTGCTGTATTTAGTTTATTTTGGCATCCGGATGATGATTCTAGCATGAAATTGCTTGGGCACCTGTTAATTTTTAAGATTTTGACACATTCACCTCAAATGTACACAATTGCTGATTATGGCTGTCAAATCTAAACCAAACGTTGTGCACTCAAATCTTTTGCTGTATTTAGTTTATTTTGGCATCCGGATGATGATTCTAGCATGAAATTGCTTGGGCACCTGTTAATTTTTAAGATTTTGACACATTCAGCTCAAATGTACAATCATGCGCTAAAAACGCATTTAAAGCAATAAAAAGGTGATTATGGCTGTCAAACCTAAACCAAACGTTGTGCACTCAAATCTTTTGCTGTATTTAGTTTATTTTGGCATCCGGATGATGATTCTAGCATGAAATTGCTTGGGCACCTGTTAATTTTTAAGATTTTGACACATTCACCTCAAATGTACACAATTGCTGATTATGGCTGTCAAATCTAAACCAAACGTTGTGCACTCAAATCTTTTGCTGTATTTAGTTTATTTTGGCATCCGGATGATGATTCTAGCATGAAATTGCTTGGGCACCTGTTAATTTTTAAGATTTTGACACATTCAGCTCAAATGTACAATCATGCGCTAAAAACGCATTTAAAGCAATAAAAAGGTGATTATGGCTGTCAAACCTAAACCAAACGTTGTGCACTCAAATCTTTTGCTGTATTTAGTTTATTTTGGCATCCGGATGATGATTCTAGCATGAAATTGCTTGGGCACCTGTTAATTTTTAAGATTTTGACACATTAGGCTCAAATGTACAATCATGCGCTAAAAACGCATTTAAAGCAATAAAAAGGTGATTATGGCTGTCAAACCTAAACCAAACGTTGTGCACTCAAATCTTTTGCTGTATTTAGTTTATTTTGACATCCGGATGATGATTCTAGCATGAAATTGCTTGGGCACCTGTTAATTTTTAAGATTTTGACACATTCAGCTCAAATGTACAATCATTCGCTAAAAACGCATTTAAAGCAATAAAAAGGTGATTATGGCTGTCAAACCTAAACCAAACGTTGTGCACTCAAATCTTTTGCTGTATTTAGTTTATTTTGGCATCCGGATGATGATTCTAGCATGAAATTGCTTGGGCACCTGTTAATTTTTAAGATTTTGACACATTCAGCTCAAATGTACACAATTGCTGATTATGGCTGTCAAATCTAAACCAAAAGTTGTGCACTCAAATCTTTTGCTGTATTTAGTTTATTTTGGCATCCGGATGATGATTCTAGCATGAAATTGCTTGGGCACCAGTTAATTTTTAAGATTTTGACACATTCAGCTCAAATGTACAATCATGCGCTAAAAACGCATTTAAAGCAATAAAAAGGTGATTATGGCTGTCAAACCTAAACCAAACGTTGTGCACTCAAATCTTTTGCTGTATTTAGTTTATTTTGGCATCCGGATGATGATTCTAGCATGAAATTGCTTGGGCACCTGTTAATTTTTAAGATTTTGACACATTCAGCTCAAATGTACACAATTGCTGATTATGGCTGTCAAATCTAAACCAAACGTTGTGCACTCAAATCTTTTGCTGTATTTAGTTTATTTTGGCATCCGGATGATGATTCTAGCATGAAATTGCTTGGGCACCAGTTAATTTTTAAGATTTTGACACATTCAGCTCAAATGTACAATCATGCGCTAAAAACGCATTTAAAGCAATAAAAAGGTGATTATGGCTGTCAAACCTAAACCAAACGTTGTGCACTCAAATCTTTTGCTGTATTTAGTTGATTTTGGCATCCGGATGATGATTCTAGCATGAAATTGCTTGGGCACCTGTTAATTTTTAAGATTTTGACACATTCAGCTCAAATGTACACAATTGCTGATTATGGCTGTCAAATCTAAACCAAACTTTGTGCACTCAAATCTTTTGCTGTATTTAGTTTATTTTGGCATCCGGATGATGATTCTAGCATGAAATTGCTTGGGCACCTGTTAATTTTTAAGATTTTGACACATTCAGCTCAAATGTACAATCATGCGCTAAAAACGCATTTAAAGCAATAAAAAGGTGATTATGGCTGTCAAACCTAAACCAAACGTTGTGCACTCAAATCTTTTGCTGTATTTAGTTTATTTTGGCATCCGGATGATGATTCTAGCATGAAATTGCTTGGGCACCTGTTAATTTTTAAGATTTTGACACATTCAGCTCAAATGTACAATCATGCGCTAAAAACGCATTTAAAGCAATAAAAAGGTGATTATGGCTGTCAAACCTAAACCAAACGTTGTGCACTCAAATCTTTTGCTGTATTTAGTTGATTTTGGCATCCGGATGATGATTCTAGCATGAAATTGCTTGGGCACCTGTTAATTTTTAAGATTTTGACACATTCAGCTCAAATGTACACAATTGCTGATTATGGCTGTCAAATCTAAACCAAACGTTGTGCACTCAAATCTTTTGCTGTATTTAGTTTATTTTGGCATCCGGATGATGATTCTAGCATGAAATTGCTTGGGCACCTGTTAATTTTTAAGATTTTGACACATTCACCTCAAATGTACACAATTGCTGATTATGGCTGTCAAATCTAAACCAAACGTTGTGCACTCAAATCTTTTGCTGTATTTAGTTTATTTTGGCATCCGGATGATGATTCTAGCATGAAATTGCTTGGGCACCTGTTAATTTTTAAGATTTTGACACATTCAGCTCAAATGTACAATCATGCGCTAAAAACGCATTTAAAGCAATAAAAAGGTGATTATGGCTGTCAAACCTAAACCAAACGTTGTGCACTCAAATCTTTTGCTGTATTTAGTTGATTTTGGCATCCGGATGATGATTCTAGCATGAAATTGCTTGGGCACCTGTTAATTTTTAAGATTTTGACACATTCAGCTCAAATGTACACAATTGCTGATTATGGCTGTCAAATCTAAACCAAACGTTGTGCACTCAAATCTTTTGCTGTATTTAGTTTACTTTGGCATCCGGATGATGATTCTAGCATGAAATTGCTTGGGCACCTGTTAATTTTTAAGATTTTGACACATTAGGCTCAAATGTACAATCATGCGCTAAAAACGCATTTAAAGCAATAAAAAGGTGATTATGGCTGTCAAACCTAAACCAAACGTTGTGCACTCAAATCTTTTGCTGTATTTAGTTTATTTTGGCATCCGGATGATGATTCTAGCATGAAATTGCTTGGGCACCTGTTAATTTTTAAGATTTTGACACATTCAGCTCAAATGTACACAATTGCTGATTATGGCTGTCAAATCTAAACCAAACGTTGTGCACTCAAATCTTTTGCTGTATTTAGTTTATTTTGGCATCCGGATGATGATTCTAGCATGAAATTGCTTGGGCACCTGTTAATTTTTAAGATTTTGACACATTCAGCTCAAATGTACAATCATGCGCTAAAAACGCATTTAAAGCAATAAAAAGGTGATTATGGCTGTCAAACCTAAACCAAACGTTGTGCACTCAAATCTTTTGCTGTATTTAGTTGATTTTGGCATCCGGATGATGATTCTAGCATGAAATTGCTTGGGCACCTGTTAATTTTTAAGATTTTGACACATTCAGCTCAAATGTACACAATTGCTGATTATGGCTGTCAAATCTAAACCAAACGTTGTGCACTCAAATCTTTTGCTGTATTTACTTTATTTTGGCATCCGGATGATGATTCTAGCATGAAATTGCTTGGGCACCTGTTAATTTTTAAGATTTTGACACATTCAGCTCAAATGTACACAATTGCTGATTATGGCTGTCAAATCTAAACCAAACGTTGTGCACTCAAATCTTTTGCTGTATTTAGTTTATTTTGGCATCCGGATGATGATTCTAGCATGAAATTGCTTGGGCACCTGTTAATTTTTAAGATTTTGACACATTCAGCTCAAATGTACAATCATGCGCTAAAAACGCATTTAAAGCAATAAAAAGGTGATTATGGCTGTCAAACCTAAACCAAACGTTGTGCACTCAAATCTTTTGCTGTATTTAGTTGATTTTGGCATCCGGATGATGATTCTAGCATGAAATTGCTTGGGCACCTGTTAATTTTTAAGATTTTGACACATTCAGCTCAAATGTACACAATTGCTGATTATGGCTGTCAAATCTAAACCAAACGTTGTGCACTCAAATCTTTTGCTGTATTTACTTTATTTTGGCATCCGGATGATGATTCTAGCATGAAATTGCTTGGGCACCTGTTAATTTTTAAGATTTTGACACATTCACCTCAAATGTACACAATTGCTGATTATGGCTGTCAAACCTAAACCAAACGTTGTGCACTCAAATCTTTTGCTGTATTTAGTTTATTTTGACATCCGGATGATGATTCTAGCATGAAATTGCTTGGGCACCTGTTAATTTTTAAGATTTTGACACATTCAGCTCAAATGTACAATCATTCGCTAAAAACGCATTTAAAGCAATAAAAAGGTGATTATGGCTGTCAAACCTAAACCAAACGTTGTGCACTCAAATCTTTTGCTGTATTTAGTTTATTTTGGCATCCGGATGATGATTCTAGCATGAAATTGCTTGGGCACCTGTTAATTTTTAAGATTTTGACACATTCAGCTCAAATGTACACAATTGCTGATTATGGCTGTCAAATCTAAACCAAACGTTGTGCACTCAAATCTTTTGCTGTATTTAGTTTATTTTGGCATCCGGATGATGATTCTAGCATGAAATTGCTTGGGCACCAGTTAATTTTTAAGATTTTGACACATTCAGCTCAAATGTACAATCATGCGCTAAAAACGCATTTAAAGCAATAAAAAGGTGATTATGGCTGTCAAACCTAAACCAAACGTTGTGCACTCAAATCTTTTGCTGTATTTAGTTGATTTTGGCATCCGGATGATGATTCTAGCATGAAATTGCTTGGGCACCTGTTAATTTTTAAGATTTTGACACATTCAGCTCAAATGTACACAATTGCTGATTATGGCTGTCAAATCTAAACCAAACGTTGTGCACTCAAATCTTTTGCTGTATTTAGTTTATTTTGGCATCCGGATGATGATTCTAGCATGAAATTGCTTGGGCACCTGTTAATTTTTAAGATTTTGACACATTCAGCTCAAATGTACAATCATGCGCTAAAAACGCATTTAAAGCAATAAAAAGGTGATTATGGCTGTCAAACCTAAACCAAACGTTGTGCACTCAAATCTTTTGCTGTATTTAGTTTATTTTGGCATCCGGATGATGATTCTAGCATGAAATTGCTTGGGCACCTGTTAATTTTTAAGATTTTGACACATTCAGCTCAAATGTACACAATTGCTGATTATGGCTGTCAAATCTAAACCAAACGTTGTGCACTCAAATCTTTTGCTGTATTTAGTTTATTTTGGCATCCGGATGATGATTCTAGCATGAAATTGCTTGGGCACCTGTTAATTTTTAAGATTTTGACACATTCAGCTCAAATGTACAATCATGCGCTAAAAACGCATTTAAAGCAATAAAAAGGTGATTATGGCTGTCAAACCTAAACCAAACGTTGTGCACTCAAATCTTTTGCTGTATTTAGTTTATTTTGGCATCCGGATGATGATTCTAGCATGAAATTGCTTGGGCACCTGTTAATTTTTAAGATTTTGACACATTCAGCTCAAATGTACAATCATGCGCTAAAAACGCATTTAAAGCAATAAAAAGGTGATTATGGCTGTCAAACCTAAACCAAACGTTGTGCACTCAAATCTTTTGCTGTATTTAGTTTATTTTGGCATCCGGATGATGATTCTAGCATGAAATTGCTTGGGCACCTGTTAATTTTTAAGATTTTGACACATTCACCTCAAATGTACACAATTGCTGATTATGGCTGTCAAATCTAAACCAAACGTTGTGCACTCAAATCTTTTGCTGTATTTAGTTTATTTTGGCATCCGGATGATGATTCTAGCATGAAATTGCTTGGGCACCTGTTAATTTTTAAGATTTTGACACATTCAGCTCAAATGTACAATCATGCGCTAAAAACGCATTTAAAGCAATAAAAAGGTGATTATGGCTGTCAAACCTAAACCAAACGTTGTGCACTCAAATCTTTTGCTGTATTTAGTTTATTTTGGCATCCGGATGATGATTCTAGCATGAAATTGCTTGGGCACCTGTTAATTTTTAAGATTTTGACACATTAGGCTCAAATGTACAATCATGCGCTAAAAACGCATTTAAAGCAATAAAAAGGTGATTATGGCTGTCAAACCTAAACCAAACGTTGTGCACTCAAATCTTTTGCTGTATTTAGTTTATTTTGACATCCGGATGATGATTCTAGCATGAAATTGCTTGGGCACCTGTTAATTTTTAAGATTTTGACACATTCAGCTCAAATGTACAATCATTCGCTAAAAACGCATTTAAAGCAATAAAAAGGTGATTATGGCTGTCAAACCTAAACCAAACGTTGTGCACTCAAATCTTTTGCTGTATTTAGTTTATTTTGGCATCCGGATGATGATTCTAGCATGAAATTGCTTGGGCACCTGTTAATTTTTAAGATTTTGACACATTCAGCTCAAATGTACACAATTGCTGATTATGGCTGTCAAATCTAAACCAAACGTTGTGCACTCAAATCTTTTGCTGTATTTAGTTTATTTTGGCATCCGGATGATGATTCTAGCATGAAATTGCTTGGGCACCAGTTAATTTTTAAGATTTTGACACATTCAGCTCAAATGTACAATCATGCGCTAAAAACGCATTTAAAGCAATAAAAAGGTGATTATGGCTGTCAAACCTAAACCAAACGTTGTGCACTCAAATCTTTTGCTGTATTTAGTTTATTTTGGCATCCGGATGATGATTCTAGCATGAAATTGCTTGGGCACCTGTTAATTTTTAAGATTTTGACACATTCAGCTCAAATGTACACAATTGCTGATTATGGCTGTCAAATCTAAACCAAACGTTGTGCACTCAAATCTTTTGCTGTATTTAGTTTATTTTGGCATCCGGATGATGATTCTAGCATGAAATTGCTTGGGCACCTGTTAATTTTTAAGATTTTGACACATTCAGCTCAAATGTACAATCATGCGCTAAAAACGCATTTAAAGCAATAAAAAGGTGATTATGGCTGTCAAACCTAAACCAAACGTTGTGCACTCAAATCTTTTGCTGTATTTAGTTTATTTTGGCATCCGGATGATGATTCTAGCATGAAATTGCTTGGGCACCTGTTAATTTTTAAGATTTTGACACATTCAGCTCAAATGTACACAATTGCTGATTATGGCTGTCAAATCTAAACCAAACGTTGTGCACTCAAATCTTTTGCTGTATTTAGTTTATTTTGGCATCCGGATGATGATTCTAGCATGAAATTGCTTGGGCACCAGTTAATTTTTAAGATTTTGACACATTCAGCTCAAATGTACAATCATGCGCTAAAAACGCATTTAAAGCAATAAAAAGGTGATTATGGCTGTCAAACCTAAACCAAACGTTGTGCACTCAAATCTTTTGCTGTATTTAGTTTATTTTGGCATCCGGATGATGATTCTAGCATGAAATTGCTTGGGCACCTGTTAATTTTTAAGATTTTGACACATTCAGCTCAAATGTACACAATTGCTGATTATGGCTGTCAAATCTAAACCAAACGTTGTGCACTCAAATCTTTTGCTGTATTTAGTTTATTTTGGCATCCGGATGATGATTCTAGCATGAAATTGCTTGGGCACCTGTTAATTTTTAAGATTTTGACACATTCAGCTCAAATGTACAATCATGCGCTAAAAACGCATTTAAAGCAATAAAAAGGTGATTATGGCTGTCAAACCTAAACCAAACGTTGTGCACTCAAATCTTTTGCTGTATTTAGTTTATTTTGGCATCCGGATGATGATTCTAGCATGAAATTGCTTGGGCACCTGTTAATTTTTAAGATTTTGACACATTCAGCTCAAATGTACACAATTGCTGATTATGGCTGTCAAATCTAAACCAAACGTTGTGCACTCAAATCTTTTGCTGTATTTAGTTTATTTTGGCATCCGGATGATGATTCTAGCATGAAATTGCTTGGGCACCTGTTAATTTTTAAGATTTTGACACATTCAGCTCAAATGTACAATCATGCGCTAAAAACGCATTTAAAGCAATAAAAAGGTGATTATGGCTGTCAAACCTAAACCAAACGTTGTGCACTCAAATCTTTTGCTGTATTTAGTTTATTTTGGCATCCGGATGATGATTCTAGCATGAAATTGCTTGGGCACCTGTTAATTTTTAAGATTTTGACACATTCAGCTCAAATGTACAATCATGCGCTAAAAACGCATTTAAAGCAATAAAAAGGTGATTATGGCTGTCAAACCTAAACCAAACGTTGTGCACTCAAATCTTTTGCTGTATTTAGTTTATTTTGGCATCCGGATGATGATTCTAGCATGAAATTGCTTGGGCACCTGTTAATTTTTAAGATTTTGACACATTCACCTCAAATGTACACAATTGCTGATTATGGCTGTCAAATCTAAACCAAACGTTGTGCACTCAAATCTTTTGCTGTATTTAGTTTATTTTGGCATCCGGATGATGATTCTAGCATGAAATTGCTTGGGCACCTGTTAATTTTTAAGATTTTGACACATTCAGCTCAAATGTACAATCATGCGCTAAAAACGCATTTAAAGCAATAAAAAGGTGATTATGGCTGTCAAACCTAAACCAAACGTTGTGCACTCAAATCTTTTGCTGTATTTAGTTTATTTTGGCATCCGGATGATGATTCTAGCATGAAATTGCTTGGGCACCTGTTAATTTTTAAGATTTTGACACATTCACCTCAAATGTACACAATTGCTGATTATGGCTGTCAAATCTAAACCAAACGTGCACTCAAATCTTTTGCTGTATTTAGTTTATTTTGGCATCCGGATGATGATTCTAGCATGAAATTGCTTGGGCACCTGTTAATTTTTAAGATTTTGACACATTCAGCTCAAATGTACAATCATGCGCTAAAAACGCATTTAAAGCAATAAAAAGGTGATTATGGCTGTCAAACCTAAACCAAACGTTGTGCACTCAAATCTTTTGCTGTATTTAGTTTATTTTGGCATCCGGATGATGATTCTAGCATGAAATTGCTTGGGCACCTGTTAATTTTTAAGATTTTGACACATTAGGCTCAAATGTACAATCATGCGCTAAAAACGCATTTAAAGCAATAAAAAGGTGATTATGGCTGTCAAACCTAAACCAAACGTTGTGCACTCAAATCTTTTGCTGTATTTAGTTTATTTTGACATCCGGATGATGATTCTAGCATGAAATTGCTTGGGCACCTGTTAATTTTTAAGATTTTGACACATTCAGCTCAAATGTACAATCATTCGCTAAAAACGCATTTAAAGCAATAAAAAGGTGATTATGGCTGTCAAACCTAAACCAAACGTTGTGCACTCAAATCTTTTGCTGTATTTAGTTTATTTTGGCATCCGGATGATGATTCTAGCATGAAATTGCTTGGGCACCTGTTAATTTTTAAGATTTTGACACATTCAGCTCAAATGTACACAATTGCTGATTATGGCTGTCAAATCTAAACCAAAAGTTGTGCACTCAAATCTTTTGCTGTATTTAGTTTATTTTGGCATCCGGATGATGATTCTAGCATGAAATTGCTTGGGCACCAGTTAATTTTTAAGATTTTGACACATTCAGCTCAAATGTACAATCATGCGCTAAAAACGCATTTAAAGCAATAAAAAGGTGATTATGGCTGTCAAACCTAAACCAAACGTTGTGCACTCAAATCTTTTGCTGTATTTAGTTTATTTTGGCATCCGGATGATGATTCTAGCATGAAATTGCTTGGGCACCTGTTAATTTTTAAGATTTTGACACATTCAGCTCAAATGTACACAATTGCTGATTATGGCTGTCAAATCTAAACCAAACGTTGTGCACTCAAATCTTTTGCTGTATTTAGTTTATTTTGGCATCCGGATGATGATTCTAGCATGAAATTGCTTGGGCACCTGTTAATTTTTAAGATTTTGACACATTCAGCTCAAATGTACAATCATGCGCTAAAAACGCATTTAAAGCAATAAAAAGGTGATTATGGCTGTCAAACCTAAACCAAACGTTGTGCACTCAAATCTTTTGCTGTATTTAGTTTATTTTGGCATCCGGATGATGATTCTAGCATGAAATTGCTTGGGCACCTGTTAATTTTTAAGATTTTGACACATTCAGCTCAAATGTACAATCATGCGCTAAAAACGCATTTAAAGCAATAAAAAGGTGATTATGGCTGTCAAACCTAAACCAAACGTTGTGCACTCAAATCTTTTGCTGTATTTAGTTTATTTTGGCATCCGGATGATGATTCTAGCATGAAATTGCTTGGGCACCTGTTAATTTTTAAGATTTTGACACATTCACCTCAAATGTACACAATTGCTGATTATGGCTGTCAAATCTAAACCAAACGTTGTGCACTCAAATCTTTTGCTGTATTTAGTTTATTTTGGCATCCGGATGATGATTCTAGCATGAAATTGCTTGGGCACCTGTTAATTTTTAAGATTTTGACACATTCAGCTCAAATGTACAATCATGCGCTAAAAACGCATTTAAAGCAATAAAAAGGTGATTATGGCTGTCAAACCTAAACCAAACGTTGTGCACTCAAATCTTTTGCTGTATTTAGTTTATTTTGGCATCCGGATGATGATTCTAGCATGAAATTGCTTGGGCACCTGTTAATTTTTAAGATTTTGACACATTCACCTCAAATGTACACAATTGCTGATTATGGCTGTCAAATCTAAACCAAACGTTGTGCACTCAAATCTTTTGCTGTATTTAGTTTATTTTGGCATCCGGATGATGATTCTAGCATGAAATTGCTTGGGCACCTGTTAATTTTTAAGATTTTGACACATTCAGCTCAAATGTACAATCATGCGCTAAAAACGCATTTAAAGCAATAAAAAGGTGATTATGGCTGTCAAACCTAAACCAAACGTTGTGCACTCAAATCTTTTGCTGTATTTAGTTTATTTTGGCATCCGGATGATGATTCTAGCATGAAATTGCTTGGGCACCTGTTAATTTTTAAGATTTTGACACATTAGGCTCAAATGTACAATCATGCGCTAAAAACGCATTTAAAGCAATAAAAAGGTGATTATGGCTGTCAAACCTAAACCAAACGTTGTGCACTCAAATCTTTTGCTGTATTTAGTTTATTTTGACATCCGGATGATGATTCTAGCATGAAATTGCTTGGGCACCTGTTAATTTTTAAGATTTTGACACATTCAGCTCAAATGTACAATCATTCGCTAAAAACGCATTTAAAGCAATAAAAAGGTGATTATGGCTGTCAAACCTAAACCAAACGTTGTGCACTCAAATCTTTTGCTGTATTTAGTTTATTTTGGCATCCGGATGATGATTCTAGCATGAAATTGCTTGGGCACCTGTTAATTTTTAAGATTTTGACACATTCAGCTCAAATGTACACAATTGCTGATTATGGCTGTCAAATCTAAACCAAACGTTGTGCACTCAAATCTTTTGCTGTATTTAGTTTATTTTGGCATCCGGATGATGATTCTAGCATGAAATTGCTTGGGCACCAGTTAATTTTTAAGATTTTGACACATTCAGCTCAAATGTACAATCATGCGCTAAAAACGCATTTAAAGCAATAAAAAGGTGATTATGGCTGTCAAACCTAAACCAAACGTTGTGCACTCAAATCTTTTGCTGTATTTAGTTTATTTTGGCATCCGGATGATGATTCTAGCATGAAATTGCTTGGGCACCTGTTAATTTTTAAGATTTTGACACATTCAGCTCAAATGTACACAATTGCTGATTATGGCTGTCAAATCTAAACCAAACGTTGTGCACTCAAATCTTTTGCTGTATTTAGTTTATTTTGGCATCCGGATGATGATTCTAGCATGAAATTGCTTGGGCACCTGTTAATTTTTAAGATTTTGACACATTCAGCTCAAATGTACAATCATGCGCTAAAAACGCATTTAAAGCAATAAAAAGGTGATTATGGCTGTCAAACCTAAACCAAACGTTGTGCACTCAAATCTTTTGCTGTATTTAGTTTATTTTGGCATCCGGATGATGATTCTAGCATGAAATTGCTTGGGCACCTGTTAATTTTTAAGATTTTGACACATTCAGCTCAAATGTACACAATTGCTGATTATGGCTGTCAAATCTAAACCAAACGTTGTGCACTCAAATCTTTTGCTGTATTTAGTTTATTTTGGCATCCGGATGATGATTCTAGCATGAAATTGCTTGGGCACCAGTTAATTTTTAAGATTTTGACACATTCAGCTCAAATGTACAATCATGCGCTAAAAACGCATTTAAAGCAATAAAAAGGTGATTATGGCTGTCAAACCTAAACCAAACGTTGTGCACTCAAATCTTTTGCTGTATTTAGTTTATTTTGGCATCCGGATGATGATTCTAGCATGAAATTGCTTGGGCACCTGTTAATTTTTAAGATTTTGACACATTCAGCTCAAATGTACACAATTGCTGATTATGGCTGTCAAATCTAAACCAAACGTTGTGCACTCAAATATTTTGCTGTATTTAGTTTATTTTGGCATCCGGATGATGATTCTAGCATGAAATTGCTTGGGCACCTGTTAATTTTTAAGATTTTGACACATTCAGCTCAAATGTACACAATTGCTGATTATGGCTGTCAAATCTAAACCAAACGTTGTGCACTCAAATATTTTGCTGTATTTAGTTTATTTTGGCATCCGGATGATGATTCTAGCATGAAATTGCTTGGGCACCTGTTAATTTTTAAGATTTTGACACATTCAGCTCAAATGTACAATCATTCGCTAAAAACGCATTTAAAGAAATAAAAAGGTGATTATGGCTGTCAAACCTAAACCAAACGTTGTGCACTCAAATCTTTTGCTGTATTTAGTTTATTTTGGCATCCGGATGATGATTCTAGCATGAAATTGCTTGGGCACCTGTTAATTTTTAAGATTTTGACACATTCAGCTCAAATGTACACAATTGCTGATTATGGCTGTCAAATCTAAACCAAACGTTGTGCACTCAAATCTTTTGCTGTATTTAGTTTATTTTGGCATCCGGATGATGATTCTAGCATGAAATTGCTTGGGCACCAGTTAATTTTTAAGATTTTGACACATTCAGCTCAAATGTACAATCATGCGCTAAAAACGCATTTAAAGCAATAAAAAGGTGATTATGGCTGTCAAACCTAAACCAAACGTTGTGCACTCAAATCTTTTGCTGTATTTAGTTTATTTTGGCATCCGGATGATGATTCTAGCATGAAATTGCTTGGGCACCTGTTAATTTTTAAGATTTTGACACATTCAGCTCAAATGTACAATCATGCGCTAAAAACGCATTTAAAGCAATAAAAAGGTGATTATGGCTGTCAAACCTAAACCAAACGTTGTGCACTCAAATCTTTTGCTGTATTTAGTTTATTTTGGCATCCGGATGATGATTCTAGCATGAAATTGCTTGGGCACCTGTTAATTTTTAAGATTTTGACACATTCACCTCAAATGTACACAATTGCTGATTATGGCTGTCAAATCTAAACCAAACGTTGTGCACTCAAATCTTTTGCTGTATTTAGTTTATTTTGGCATCCGGATGATGATTCTAGCATGAAATTGCTTGGGCACCTGTTAATTTTTAAGATTTTGACACATTCAGCTCAAATGTACAATCATGCGCTAAAAACGCATTTAAAGCAATAAAAAGGTGATTATGGCTGTCAAACCTAAACCAAACGTTGTGCACTCAAATCTTTTGCTGTATTTAGTTTATTTTGGCATCCGGATGATGATTCTAGCATGAAATTGCTTGGGCACCTGTTAATTTTTAAGATTTTGACACATTCACCTCAAATGTACACAATTGCTGATTATGGCTGTCAAATCTAAACCAAACGTTGTGCACTCAAATCTTTTGCTGTATTTAGTTTATTTTGGCATCCGGATGATGATTCTAGCATGAAATTGCTTGGGCACCTGTTAATTTTTAAGATTTTGACACATTCAGCTCAAATGTACAATCATGCGCTAAAAACGCATTTAAAGCAATAAAAAGGTGATTATGGCTGTCAAACCTAAACCAAACGTTGTGCACTCAAATCTTTTGCTGTATTTAGTTTATTTTGGCATCCGGATGATGATTCTAGCATGAAATTGCTTGGGCACCTGTTAATTTTTAAGATTTTGACACATTAGGCTCAAATGTACAATCATGCGCTAAAAACGCATTTAAAGCAATAAAAAGGTGATTATGGCTGTCAAACCTAAACCAAACGTTGTGCACTCAAATCTTTTGCTGTATTTAGTTTATTTTGACATCCGGATGATGATTCTAGCATGAAATTGCTTGGGCACCTGTTAATTTTTAAGATTTTGACACATTCAGCTCAAATGTACAATCATTCGCTAAAAACGCATTTAAAGCAATAAAAAGGTGATTATGGCTGTCAAACCTAAACCAAACGTTGTGCACTCAAATCTTTTGCTGTATTTAGTTTATTTTGGCATCCGGATGATGATTCTAGCATGAAATTGCTTGGGCACCTGTTAATTTTTAAGATTTTGACACATTCAGCTCAAATGTACACAATTGCTGATTATGGCTGTCAAATCTAAACCAAACGTTGTGCACTCAAATCTTTTGCTGTATTTAGTTTATTTTGGCATCCGGATGATGATTCTAGCATGAAATTGCTTGGGCACCAGTTAATTTTTAAGATTTTGACACATTCAGCTCAAATGTACAATCATGCGCTAAAAACGCATTTAAAGCAATAAAAAGGTGATTATGGCTGTCAAACCTAAACCAAACGTTGTGCACTCAAATCTTTTGCTGTATTTAGTTTATTTTGGCATCCGGATGATGATTCTAGCATGAAATTGCTTGGGCACCTGTTAATTTTTAAGATTTTGACACATTCAGCTCAAATGTACACAATTGCTGATTATGGCTGTCAAATCTAAACCAAACGTTGTGCACTCAAATCTTTTGCTGTATTTAGTTTATTTTGGCATCCGGATGATGATTCTAGCATGAAATTGCTTGGGCACCTGTTAATTTTTAAGATTTTGACACATTCAGCTCAAATGTACAATCATGCGCTAAAAACGCATTTAAAGCAATAAAAAGGTGATTATGGCTGTCAAACCTAAACCAAACGTTGTGCACTCAAATCTTTTGCTGTATTTAGTTTATTTTGGCATCCGGATGATGATTCTAGCATGAAATTGCTTGGGCACCTGTTAATTTTTAAGATTTTGACACATTCAGCTCAAATGTACACAATTGCTGATTATGGCTGTCAAATCTAAACCAAACGTTGTGCACTCAAATCTTTTGCTGTATTTAGTTTATTTTGGCATCCGGATGATGATTCTAGCATGAAATTGCTTGGGCACCAGTTAATTTTTAAGATTTTGACACATTCAGCTCAAATGTACAATCATGCGCTAAAAACGCATTTAAAGCAATAAAAAGGTGATTATGGCTGTCAAACCTAAACCAAACGTTGTGCACTCAAATCTTTTGCTGTATTTAGTTTATTTTGGCATCCGGATGATGATTCTAGCATGAAATTGCTTGGGCACCTGTTAATTTTTAAGATTTTGACACATTCAGCTCAAATGTACACAATTGCTGATTATGGCTGTCAAATCTAAACCAAACGTTGTGCACTCAAATATTTTGCTGTATTTAGTTTATTTTGGCATCCGGATGATGATTCTAGCATGAAATTGCTTGGGCACCTGTTAATTTTTAAGATTTTGACACATTCAGCTCAAATGTACACAATTGCTGATTATGGCTGTCAAATCTAAACCAAACGTTGTGCACTCAAATATTTTGCTGTATTTAGTTTATTTTGGCATCCGGATGATGATTCTAGCATGAAATTGCTTGGGCACCTGTTAATTTTTAAGATTTTGACACATTCAGCTCAAATGTACAATCATTCGCTAAAAACGCATTTAAAGAAATAAAAAGGTGATTATGGCTGTCAAACCTAAACCAAACGTTGTGCACTCAAATCTTTTGCTGTATTTAGTTTATTTTGGCATCCGGATGATGATTCTAGCATGAAATTGCTTGGGCACCTGTTAATTTTTAAGATTTTGACACATTCAGCTCAAATGTACACAATTGCTGATTATGGCTGTCAAATCTAAACCAAACGTTGTGCACTCAAATCTTTTGCTGTATTTAGTTTATTTTGGCATCCGGATGATGATTCTAGCATGAAATTGCTTGGGCACCTGTTAATTTTTAAGATTTTGACACATTCAGCTCAAATGTACAATCATGCGCTAAAAACGCATTTAAAGCAATAAAAAGGTGATTATGGCTGTCAAACCTAAACCAAACGTTGTGCACTCAAATCTTTTGCTGTATTTAGTTTATTTTGGCATCCGGATGATGATTCTAGCATGAAATTGCTTGGGCACCTGTTAATTTTTAAGATTTTGACACATTCAGCTCAAATGTACACAATTGCTGATTATGGCTGTCAAATCTAAACCAAACGTTGTGCACTCAAATCTTTTGCTGTATTTAGTTTATTTTGGCATCCGGATGATGATTCTAGCATGAAATTGCTTGGGCACCTGTTAATTTTTAAGATTTTGACACATTCAGCTCAAATGTACAATCATGCGCTAAAAACGCATTTAAAGCAATAAAAAGGTGATTATGGCTGTCAAACCTAAACCAAACGTTGTGCACTCAAATCTTTTGCTGTATTTAGTTTATTTTGGCATCCGGATGATGATTCTAGCATGAAATTGCTTGGGCACCTGTTAATTTTTAAGATTTTGACACATTCAGCTCAAATGTACACAATTGCTGATTATGGCTGTCAAATCTAAACCAAACGTTGTGCACTCAAATCTTTTGCTGTATTTAGTTTATTTTGGCATCCGGATGATGATTCTAGCATGAAATTGCTTGGGCACCAGTTAATTTTTAAGATTTTGACACATTCAGCTCAAATGTACAATCATGCGCTAAAAACGCATTTAAAGCAATAAAAAGGTGATTATGGCTGTCAAACCTAAACCAAACGTTGTGCACTCAAATCTTTTGCTGTATTTAGTTTATTTTGGCATCCGGATGATGATTCTAGCATGAAATTGCTTGGGCACCTGTTAATTTTTAAGATTTTGACACATTCAGCTCAAATGTACAATCATGCGCTAAAAACGCATTTAAAGCAATAAAAAGGTGATTATGGCTGTCAAACCTAAACCAAACGTTGTGCACTCAAATCTTTTGCTGTATTTAGTTTATTTTGGCATCCGGATGATGATTCTAGCATGAAATTGCTTGGGCACCTGTTAATTTTTAAGATTTTGACACATTCAGCTCAAATGTACACAATTGCTGATTATGGCTGTCAAATCTAAACCAAACGTTGTGCACTCAAATCTTTTGCTGTATTTAGTTTATTTTGGCATCCGGATGATGATTCTAGCATGAAATTGCTTGGGCACCTGTTAATTTTTAAGATTTTGACACATTCAGCTCAAATGTACAATCATGCGCTAAAAACGCATTTAAAGCAATAAAAAGGTGATTATGGCTGTCAAACCTAAACCAAACGTTGTGCACTCAAATCTTTTGCTGTATTTAGTTTATTTTGGCATCCGGATGATGATTCTAGCATGAAATTGCTTGGGCACCTGTTAATTTTTAAGATTTTGACACATTCAGCTCAAATGTACAATCATGCGCTAAAAACGCATTTAAAGCAATAAAAAGGTGATTATGGCTGTCAAACCTAAACCAAACGTTGTGCACTCAAATCTTTTGCTGTATTTAGTTTATTTTGGCATCCGGATGATGATTCTAGCATGAAATTGCTTGGGCACCTGTTAATTTTTAAGATTTTGACACATTCACCTCAAATGTACACAATTGCTGATTATGGCTGTCAAATCTAAACCAAACGTTGTGCACTCAAATCTTTTGCTGTATTTAGTTTATTTTGGCATCCGGATGATGATTCTAGCATGAAATTGCTTGGGCACCTGTTAATTTTTAAGATTTTGACACATTCAGCTCAAATGTACAATCATGCGCTAAAAACGCATTTAAAGCAATAAAAAGGTGATTATGGCTGTCAAACCTAAACCAAACGTTGTGCACTCAAATCTTTTGCTGTATTTAGTTTATTTTGGCATCCGGATGATGATTCTAGCATGAAATTGCTTGGGCACCTGTTAATTTTTAAGATTTTGACACATTCACCTCAAATGTACACAATTGCTGATTATGGCTGTCAAATCTAAACCAAACGTTGTGCACTCAAATCTTTTGCTGTATTTAGTTTATTTTGGCATCCGGATGATGATTCTAGCATGAAATTGCTTGGGCACCTGTTAATTTTTAAGATTTTGACACATTCAGCTCAAATGTACAATCATGCGCTAAAAACGCATTTAAAGCAATAAAAAGGTGATTATGGCTGTCAAACCTAAACCAAACGTTGTGCACTCAAATCTTTTGCTGTATTTAGTTTATTTTGGCATCCGGATGATGATTCTAGCATGAAATTGCTTGGGCACCTGTTAATTTTTAAGATTTTGACACATTAGGCTCAAATGTACAATCATGCGCTAAAAACGCATTTAAAGCAATAAAAAGGTGATTATGGCTGTCAAACCTAAACCAAACGTTGTGCACTCAAATCTTTTGCTGTATTTAGTTTATTTTGGCATCCGGATGATGATTCTAGCATGAAATTGCTTGGGCACCTGTTAATTTTTAAGATTTTGACACATTCAGCTCAAATGTACACAATTGCTGATTATGGCTGTCAAATCTAAACCAAAAGTTGTGCACTCAAATCTTTTGCTGTATTTAGTTTATTTTGGCATCCGGATGATGATTCTAGCATGAAATTGCTTGGGCACCAGTTAATTTTTAAGATTTTGACACATTCAGCTCAAATGTACAATCATGCGCTAAAAACGCATTTAAAGCAATAAAAAGGTGATTATGGCTGTCAAACCTAAACCAAACGTTGTGCACTCAAATCTTTTGCTGTATTTAGTTTATTTTGGCATCCGGATGATGATTCTAGCATGAAATTGCTTGGGCACCTGTTAATTTTTAAGATTTTGACACATTCAGCTCAAATGTACACAATTGCTGATTATGGCTGTCAAATCTAAACCAAACGTTGTGCACTCAAATCTTTTGCTGTATTTAGTTTATTTTGGCATCCGGATGATGATTCTAGCATGAAATTGCTTGGGCACCTGTTAATTTTTAAGATTTTGACACATTCAGCTCAAATGTACAATCATGCGCTAAAAACGCATTTAAAGCAATAAAAAGGTGATTATGGCTGTCAAACCTAAACCAAACGTTGTGCACTCAAATCTTTTGCTGTATTTAGTTTATTTTGGCATCCGGATGATGATTCTAGCATGAAATTGCTTGGGCACCTGTTAATTTTTAAGATTTTGACACATTCAGCTCAAATGTACACAATTGCTGATTATGGCTGTCAAATCTAAACCAAACGTTGTGCACTCAAATCTTTTGCTGTATTTAGTTTATTTTGGTATCCGGATGATGATTCTAGCATGAAATTGCTTGGGCACCTGTTAATTTTTAAGATTTTGACACATTCAGCTCAAATGTACAATCATGCGCTAAAAACGCATTTAAAGCAATAAAAAGGTGATTATGGCTGTCAAACCTAAACCAAACGTTGTGCACTCAAATCTTTTGCTGTATTTAGTTGATTTTGGCATCCGGATGATGATTCTAGCATGAAATTGCTTGGGCACCTGTTAATTTTTAAGATTTTGACACATTCAGCTCAAATGTACACAATTGCTGATTATGGCTGTCAAATCTAAACCAAACGTTGTGCACTCAAATATTTTGCTGTATTTAGTTTATTTTGGCATCCGGATGATGATTCTAGCATGAAATTGCTTGGGCACCTGTTAATTTTTAAGATTTTGACACATTCAGCTCAAATGTACAATCATGCGCTAAAAACGCATTTAAAGCAATAAAAAGGTGATTATGGCTGTCAAACCTAAACCAAACGTTGTGCACTCAAATCCTTTGCTGTATTTAGTTTATTTTGGCATCCGGATGATGATTCTAGCATGAAATTGCTTGGGCACCTGTTAATTTTTAAGATTTTGACACATTCAGCTCAAATGTACACAATTGCTGATTATGGCTGTCAAATCTAAACCAAACGTTGTGCACTCAAATCTTTTGCTGTATTTAGTTTATTTTGGCATCCGGATGATGATTCTAGCATGAAATTGCTTGGGCACCAGTTAATTTTTAAGATTTTGACACATTCAGCTCAAATGTACAATCATGCGCTAAAAACGCATTTAAAGCAATAAAAAGGTGATTATGGCTGTCAAACCTAAACCAAACGTTGTGCACTCAAATCTTTTGCTGTATTTAGTTGATTTTGGCATCCGGATGATGATTCTAGCATGAAATTGCTTGGGCACCTGTTAATTTTTAAGATTTTGACACATTCAGCTCAAATGTACACAATTGCTGATTATGGCTGTCAAATCTAAACCAAACTTTGTGCACTCAAATCTTTTGCTGTATTTAGTTTATTTTGGCATCCGGATGATGATTCTAGCATGAAATTGCTTGGGCACCTGTTAATTTTTAAGATTTTGACACATTCAGCTCAAATGTACAATCATGCGCTAAAAACGCATTTAAAGCAATAAAAAGGTGATTATGGCTGTCAAACCTAAACCAAACGTTGTGCACTCAAATCTTTTGCTGTATTTAGTTTATTTTGGCATCCGGATGATGATTCTAGCATGAAATTGCTTGGGCACCTGTTAATTTTTAAGATTTTGACACATTCAGCTCAAATGTACAATCATGCGCTAAAAACGCATTTAAAGCAATAAAAAGGTGATTATGGCTGTCAAACCTAAACCAAACGTTGTGCACTCAAATCTTTTGCTGTATTTAGTTGATTTTGGCATCCGGATGATGATTCTAGCATGAAATTGCTTGGGCACCTGTTAATTTTTAAGATTTTGACACATTCAGCTCAAATGTACACAATTGCTGATTATGGCTGTCAAATCTAAACCAAACGTTGTGCACTCAAATATTTTGCTGTATTTAGTTTATTTTGGCATCCGGATGATGATTCTAGCATGAAATTGCTTGGGCACCTGTTAATTTTTAAGATTTTGACACATTCAGCTCAAATGTACAATCATGCGCTAAAAACGCATTTAAAGCAATAAAAAGGTGATTATGGCTGTCAAACCTAAACCAAACGTTGTGCACTCAAATCCTTTGCTGTATTTAGTTTATTTTGGCATCCGGATGATGATTCTAGCATGAAATTGCTTGGGCACCTGTTAATTTTTAAGATTTTGACACATTCAGCTCAAATGTACACAATTGCTGATTATGGCTGTCAAATCTAAACCAAACGTTGTGCACTCAAATCTTTTGCTGTATTTAGTTTATTTTGGCATCCGGATGATGATTCTAGCATGAAATTGCTTGGGCACCAGTTAATTTTTAAGATTTTGACACATTCAGCTCAAATGTACAATCATGCGCTAAAAACGCATTTAAAGCAATAAAAAGGTGATTATGGCTGTCAAACCTAAACCAAACGTTGTGCACTCAAATCTTTTGCTGTATTTAGTTGATTTTGGCATCCGGATGATGATTCTAGCATGAAATTGCTTGGGCACCTGTTAATTTTTAAGATTTTGACACATTCAGCTCAAATGTACACAATTGCTGATTATGGCTGTCAAATCTAAACCAAACGTTGTGCACTCAAATCTTTTGCTGTATTTAGTTTATTTTGGCATCCGGATGATGATTCTAGCATGAAATTGCTTGGGCACCTGTTAATTTTTAAGATTTTGACACATTCAGCTCAAATGTACAATCATGCGCTAAAAACGCATTTAAAGCAATAAAAAGGTGATTATGGCTGTCAAACCTAAACCAAACGTTGTGCACTCAAATCTTTTGCTGTATTTAGTTTATTTTGGCATCCGGATGATGATTCTAGCATGAAATTGCTTGGGCACCTGTTAATTTTTAAGATTTTGACACATTCAGCTCAAATGTACAATCATGCGCTAAAAACGCATTTAAAGCAATAAAAAGGTGATTATGGCTGTCAAACCTAAACCAAACGTTGTGCACTCAAATCTTTTGCTGTATTTAGTTTATTTTGGCATCCGGATGATGATTCTAGCATGAAATTGCTTGGGCACCTGTTAATTTTTAAGATTTTGACACATTCAGCTCAAATGTACACAATTGCTGATTATGGCTGTCAAATCTAAACCAAACGTTGTGCACTCAAATCTTTTGCTGTATTTAGTTTATTTTGGCATCCGGATGATGATTCTAGCATGAAATTGCTTGGGCACCTGTTAATTTTTAAGATTTTGACACATTCAGCTCAAATGTACAATCATGCGCTAAAAACGCATTTAAAGCAATAAAAAGGTGATTATGGCTGTCAAACCTAAACCAAACGTTGTGCACTCAAATCTTTTGCTGTATTTAGTTTATTTTGGCATCCGGATGATGATTCTAGCATGAAATTGCTTGGGCACCTGTTAATTTTTAAGATTTTGACACATTCAGCTCAAATGTACACAATTGCTGATTATGGCTGTCAAATCTAAACCAAACGTTGTGCACTCAAATCTTTTGCTGTATTTAGTTTATTTTGGCATCCGGATGATGATTCTAGCATGAAATTGCTTGGGCACCTGTTAATTTTTAAGATTTTGACACATTCAGCTCAAATGTACAATCATGCGCTAAAAACGCATTTAAAGCAATAAAAAGGTGATTATGGCTGTCAAACCTAAACCAAACGTTGTGCACTCAAATCTTTTGCTGTATTTAGTTTATTTTGGCATCCGGATGATGATTCTAGCATGAAATTGCTTGGGCACCTGTTAATTTTTAAGATTTTGACACATTAGGCTCAAATGTACAATCATGCGCTAAAAACGCATTTAAAGCAATAAAAAGGTGATTATGGCTGTCAAACCTAAACCAAACGTTGTGCACTCAAATCTTTTGCTGTATTTAGTTTATTTTGGCATCCGGATGATGATTCTAGCATGAAATTGCTTGGGCACCTGTTAATTTTTAAGATTTTGACACATTCAGCTCAAATGTACACAATTGCTGATTATGGCTGTCAAATCTAAACCAAACGTTGTGCACTCAAATCTTTTGCTGTATTTAGTTTATTTTGGCATCCGGATGATGATTCTAGCATGAAATTGCTTGGGCACCTGTTAATTTTTAAGATTTTGACACATTCAGCTCAAATGTACACAATTGCTGATTATGGCTGTCAAATCTAAACCAAACGTTGTGCACTCAAATCTTTTGCTGTATTTAGTTTATTTTGGCATCCGGATGATGATTCTAGCATGAAATTGCTTGGGCACCTGTTAATTTTTAAGATTTTGACACATTCAGCTCAAATGTACAATCATGCGCTAAAAACGCATTTAAAGCAATAAAAAGGTGATTATGGCTGTCAAACCTAAACCAAACGTGCACTCAAATCTTTTGCTGTATTTAGTTTATTTTGGCATCCGGATGATGATTCTAGCATGAAATTGCTTGGGCACCTGTTAATTTTTAAGATTTTGACACATTCAGCTCAAATGTACACAATTGCTGATTATGGCTGTCAAATCTAAACCAAACGTTGTGCACTCAAATATTTTGCTGTATTTAGTTTATTTTGGCATCCGGATGATGATTCTAGCATGAAATTGCTTGGGCACCTGTTAATTTTTAAGATTTTGACACATTCAGCTCAAATGTACAATCATGCGCTAAAAACGCATTTAAAGCAATAAAAAGGTGATTATGGCTGTCAAACCTAAACCAAACGTTGTGCACTCAAATCTTTTGCTGTATTTAGTTTATTTTGGCATCCGGATGATGATTCTAGCATGAAATTGCTTGGGCACCAGTTAATTTTTAAGATTTTGACACATTCAGCTCAAATGTACAATCATGCGCTAAAAACGCATTTAAAGCAATAAAAAGGTGATTATGGCTGTCAAACCTAAACCAAACGTTGTGCACTCAAATCTTTTGCTGTATTTAGTTGATTTTGGCATCCGGATGATGATTCTAGCATGAAATTGCTTGGGCACCTGTTAATTTTTAAGATTTTGACACATTCAGCTCAAATGTACACAATTGCTGATTATGGCTGTCAAATCTAAACCAAACGTTGTGCACTCAAATCTTTTGCTGTATTTAGTTTATTTTGGCATCCGGATGATGATTCTAGCATGAAATTGCTTGGGCACCTGTTAATTTTTAAGATTTTGACACATTCAGCTCAAATGTACAATCATGCGCTAAAAACGCATTTAAAGCAATAAAAAGGTGATTATGGCTGTCAAACCTAAACCAAACGTTGTGCACTCAAATCTTTTGCTGTATTTAGTTTATTTTGGCATCCGGATGATGATTCTAGCATGAAATTGCTTGGGCACCTGTTAATTTTTAAGATTTTGACACATTAGGCTCAAATGTACAATCATGCGCTAAAAACGCATTTAAAGCAATAAAAAGGTGATTATGGCTGTCAAACCTAAACCAAACGTTGTGCACTCAAATCTTTTGCTGTATTTAGTTTATTTTGGCATCCGGATGATGATTCTAGCATGAAATTGCTTGGGCACCTGTTAATTTTTAAGATTTTGACACATTCAGCTCAAATGTACACAATTGCTGATTATGGCTGTCAAATCTAAACCAAACGTTGTGCACTCAAATCTTTTGCTGTATTTAGTTTATTTTGGCATCCGGATGATGATTCTAGCATGAAATTGCTTGGGCACCTGTTAATTTTTAAGATTTTGACACATTCAGCTCAAATGTACACAATTGCTGATTATGGCTGTCAAATCTAAACCAAACGTTGTGCACTCAAATCTTTTGCTGTATTTAGTTTATTTTGGCATCCGGATGATGATTCTAGCATGAAATTGCTTGGGCACCTGTTAATTTTTAAGATTTTGACACATTCAGCTCAAATGTACAATCATGCGCTAAAAACGCATTTAAAGCAATAAAAAGGTGATTATGGCTGTCAAACCTAAACCAAACGTGCACTCAAATCTTTTGCTGTATTTAGTTTATTTTGGCATCCGGATGATGATTCTAGCATGAAATTGCTTGGGCACCTGTTAATTTTTAAGATTTTGACACATTCAGCTCAAATGTACACAATTGCTGATTATGGCTGTCAAATCTAAACCAAACGTTGTGCACTCAAATATTTTGCTGTATTTAGTTTATTTTGGCATCCGGATGATGATTCTAGCATGAAATTGCTTGGGCACCTGTTAATTTTTAAGATTTTGACACATTCAGCTCAAATGTACAATCATTCGCTAAAAACGCATTTAAAGAAATAAAAAGGTGATTATGGCTGTCAAACCTAAACCAAACGTTGTGCACTCAAATCTTTTGCTGTATTTAGTTTATTTTGGCATCCGGATGATGATTCTAGCATGAAATTGCTTGGGCACCTGTTAATTTTTAAGATTTTGACACATTCAGCTCAAATGTACACAATTGCTGATTATGGCTGTCAAATCTAAACCAAACGTTGTGCACTCAAATCTTTTGCTGTATTTAGTTTATTTTGGCATCCGGATGATGATTCTAGCATGAAATTGCTTGGGCACCTGTTAATTTTTAAGATTTTGACACATTCAGCTCAAATGTACAATCATGCGCTAAAAACGCATTTAAAGCAATAAAAAGGTGATTATGGCTGTCAAACCTAAACCAAACGTTGTGCACTCAAATCTTTTGCTGTATTTAGTTTATTTTGGCATCCGGATGATGATTCTAGCATGAAATTGCTTGGGCACCTGTTAATTTTTAAGATTTTGACACATTCAGCTCAAATGTACACAATTGCTGATTATGGCTGTCAAATCTAAACCAAACGTTGTGCACTCAAATCTTTTGCTGTATTTAGTTTATTTTGGCATCCGGATGATGATTCTAGCATGAAATTGCTTGGGCACCTGTTAATTTTTAAGATTTTGACACATTCAGCTCAAATGTACAATCATGCGCTAAAAACGCATTTAAAGCAATAAAAAGGTGATTATGGCTGTCAAACCTAAACCAAACGTTGTGCACTCAAATCTTTTGCTGTATTTAGTTTATTTTGGCATCCGGATGATGATTCTAGCATGAAATTGCTTGGGCACCTGTTAATTTTTAAGATTTTGACACATTCAGCTCAAATGTACACAATTGCTGATTATGGCTGTCAAATCTAAACCAAACGTTGTGCACTCAAATCTTTTGCTGTATTTAGTTTATTTTGGCATCCGGATGATGATTCTAGCATGAAATTGCTTGGGCACCTGTTAATTTTTAAGATTTTGACACATTCAGCTCAAATGTACAATCATGCGCTAAAAACGCATTTAAAGCAATAAAAAGGTGATTATGGCTGTCAAACCTAAACCAAACGTTGTGCACTCAAATCTTTTGCTGTATTTAGTTGATTTTGGCATCCGGATGATGATTCTAGCATGAAATTGCTTGGGCACCTGTTAATTTTTAAGATTTTGACACATTCACCTCAAATGTACACAATTGCTGATTATGGCTGTCAAATCTAAACCAAACGTTGTGCACTCAAATCTTTTGCTGTATTTAGTTTATTTTGGCATCCGGATGATGATTCTAGCATGAAATTGCTTGGGCACCTGTTAATTTTTAAGATTTTGACACATTCAGCTCAAATGTACAATCATGCGCTAAAAACGCATTTAAAGCAATAAAAAGGTGATTATGGCTGTCAAACCTAAACCAAACGTTGTGCACTCAAATCTTTTGCTGTATTTAGTTTATTTTGGCATCCGGATGATGATTCTAGCATGAAATTGCTTGGGCACCTGTTAATTTTTAAGATTTTGACACATTCAGCTCAAATGTACACAATTGCTGATTATGGCTGTCAAATCTAAACCAAACGTTGTGCACTCAAATCTTTTGCTGTATTTAGTTTATTTTGGCATCCGGATGATGATTCTAGCATGAAATTGCTTGGGCACCTGTTAATTTTTAAGATTTTGACACATTCAGCTCAAATGTACACAATTGCTGATTATGGCTGTCAAATCTAAACCAAACGTTGTGCACTCAAATATTTTGCTGTATTTAGTTTATTTTGGCATCCGGATGATGATTCTAGCATGAAATTGCTTGGGCACCTGTTAATTTTTAAGATTTTGACACATTCAGCTCAAATGTACAATCATGCGCTAAAAACGCATTTAAAGCAATAAAAAGGTGATTATGGCTGTCAAACCTAAACCAAACGTTGTGCACTCAAATCTTTTGCTGTATTTAGTTTATTTTGGCATCCGGATGATGATTCTAGCATGAAATTGCTTGGGCACCAGTTAATTTTTAAGATTTTGACACATTCAGCTCAAATGTACAATCATGCGCTAAAAACGCATTTAAAGCAATAAAAAGGTGATTATGGCTGTCAAACCTAAACCAAACGTTGTGCACTCAAATCTTTTGCTGTATTTAGTTGATTTTGGCATCCGGATGATGATTCTAGCATGAAATTGCTTGGGCACCTGTTAATTTTTAAGATTTTGACACATTCAGCTCAAATGTACACAATTGCTGATTATGGCTGTCAAATCTAAACCAAACGTTGTGCACTCAAATCTTTTGCTGTATTTAGTTTATTTTGGCATCCGGATGATGATTCTAGCATGAAATTGCTTGGGCACCTGTTAATTTTTAAGATTTTGACACATTCAGCTCAAATGTACAATCATGCGCTAAAAACGCATTTAAAGCAATAAAAAGGTGATTATGGCTGTCAAACCTAAACCAAACGTTGTGCACTCAAATCTTTTGCTGTATTTAGTTTATTTTGGCATCCGGATGATGATTCTAGCATGAAATTGCTTGGGCACCTGTTAATTTTTAAGATTTTGACACATTAGGCTCAAATGTACAATCATGCGCTAAAAACGCATTTAAAGCAATAAAAAGGTGATTATGGCTGTCAAACCTAAACCAAACGTTGTGCACTCAAATCTTTTGCTGTATTTAGTTTATTTTGGCATCCGGATGATGATTCTAGCATGAAATTGCTTGGGCACCTGTTAATTTTTAAGATTTTGACACATTCAGCTCAAATGTACACAATTGCTGATTATGGCTGTCAAATCTAAACCAAACGTTGTGCACTCAAATCTTTTGCTGTATTTAGTTTATTTTGGCATCCGGATGATGATTCTAGCATGAAATTGCTTGGGCACCTGTTAATTTTTAAGATTTTGACACATTCAGCTCAAATGTACACAATTGCTGATTATGGCTGTCAAATCTAAACCAAACGTTGTGCACTCAAATCTTTTGCTGTATTTAGTTTATTTTGGCATCCGGATGATGATTCTAGCATGAAATTGCTTGGGCACCTGTTAATTTTTAAGATTTTGACACATTCAGCTCAAATGTACAATCATGCGCTAAAAACGCATTTAAAGCAATAAAAAGGTGATTATGGCTGTCAAACCTAAACCAAACGTGCACTCAAATCTTTTGCTGTATTTAGTTTATTTTGGCATCCGGATGATGATTCTAGCATGAAATTGCTTGGGCACCTGTTAATTTTTAAGATTTTGACACATTCAGCTCAAATGTACACAATTGCTGATTATGGCTGTCAAATCTAAACCAAACGTTGTGCACTCAAATATTTTGCTGTATTTAGTTTATTTTGGCATCCGGATGATGATTCTAGCATGAAATTGCTTGGGCACCTGTTAATTTTTAAGATTTTGACACATTCAGCTCAAATGTACAATCATTCGCTAAAAACGCATTTAAAGAAATAAAAAGGTGATTATGGCTGTCAAACCTAAACCAAACGTTGTGCACTCAAATCTTTTGCTGTATTTAGTTTATTTTGGCATCCGGATGATGATTCTTGCATGAAATTGCTTGGGCACCTGTTAATTTTTAAGATTTTGACACATTCAGCTCAAATGTACACAATTGCTGATTATGGCTGTCAAATCTAAACCAAACGTTGTGCACTCAAATCTTTTGCTGTATTTAGTTTATTTTGGCATCCGGATGATGATTCTAGCATGAAATTGCTTGGGCACCTGTTAATTTTTAAGATTTTGACACATTCAGCTCAAATGTACAATCATGCGCTAAAAACGCATTTAAAGCAATAAAAAGGTGATTATGGCTGTCAAACCTAAACCAAACGTTGTGCACTCAAATCTTTTGCTGTATTTAGTTTATTTTGGCATCCGGATGATGATTCTAGCATGAAATTGCTTGGGCACCTGTTAATTTTTAAGATTTTGACACATTCAGCTCAAATGTACACAATTGCTGATTATGGCTGTCAAATCTAAACCAAACGTTGTGCACTCAAATCTTTTGCTGTATTTAGTTTATTTTGGCATCCGGATGATGATTCTAGCATGAAATTGCTTGGGCACCTGTTAATTTTTAAGATTTTGACACATTCAGCTCAAATGTACAATCATGCGCTAAAAACGCATTTAAAGCAATAAAAAGGTGATTATGGCTGTCAAACCTAAACCAAACGTTGTGCACTCAAATCTTTTGCTGTATTTAGTTTATTTTGGCATCCGGATGATGATTCTAGCATGAAATTGCTTGGGCACCTGTTAATTTTTAAGATTTTGACACATTCAGCTCAAATGTACACAATTGCTGATTATGGCTGTCAAATCTAAACCAAACGTTGTGCACTCAAATCTTTTGCTGTATTTAGTTTATTTTGGCATCCGGATGATGATTCTAGCATGAAATTGCTTGGGCACCTGTTAATTTTTAAGATTTTGACACATTCAGCTCAAATGTACAATCATGCGCTAAAAACGCATTTAAAGCAATAAAAAGGTGATTATGGCTGTCAAACCTAAACCAAACGTTGTGCACTCAAATCTTTTGCTGTATTTAGTTGATTTTGGCATCCGGATGATGATTCTAGCATGAAATTGCTTGGGCACCTGTTAATTTTTAAGATTTTGACACATTCACCTCAAATGTACACAATTGCTGATTATGGCTGTCAAATCTAAACCAAACGTTGTGCACTCAAATCTTTTGCTGTATTTAGTTTATTTTGGCATCCGGATGATGATTCTAGCATGAAATTGCTTGGGCACCTGTTAATTTTTAAGATTTTGACACATTCAGCTCAAATGTACAATCATGCGCTAAAAACGCATTTAAAGCAATAAAAAGGTGATTATGGCTGTCAAACCTAAACCAAACGTTGTGCACTCAAATCTTTTGCTGTATTTAGTTTATTTTGGCATCCGGATGATGATTCTAGCATGAAATTGCTTGGGCACCTGTTAATTTTTAAGATTTTGACACATTCAGCTCAAATGTACACAATTGCTGATTATGGCTGTCAAATCTAAACCAAACGTTGTGCACTCAAATCTTTTGCTGTATTTAGTTTATTTTGGCATCCGGATGATGATTCTAGCATGAAATTGCTTGGGCACCTGTTAATTTTTAAGATTTTGACACATTCAGCTCAAATGTACACAATTGCTGATTATGGCTGTCAAATCTAAACCAAACGTTGTGCACTCAAATATTTTGCTGTATTTAGTTTATTTTGGCATCCGGATGATGATTCTAGCATGAAATTGCTTGGGCACCTGTTAATTTTTAAGATTTTGACACATTCAGCTCAAATGTACAATCATGCGCTAAAAACGCATTTAAAGCAATAAAAAGGTGATTATGGCTGTCAAACCTAAACCAAACGTTGTGCACTCAAATCTTTTGCTGTATTTAGTTTATTTTGGCATCCGGATGATGATTCTAGCATGAAATTGCTTGGGCACCAGTTAATTTTTAAGATTTTGACACATTCAGCTCAAATGTACAATCATGCGCTAAAAACGCATTTAAAGCAATAAAAAGGTGATTATGGCTGTCAAACCTAAACCAAACGTTGTGCACTCAAATCTTTTGCTGTATTTAGTTGATTTTGGCATCCGGATGATGATTCTAGCATGAAATTGCTTGGGCACCTGTTAATTTTTAAGATTTTGACACATTCAGCTCAAATGTACACAATTGCTGATTATGGCTGTCAAATCTAAACCAAACGTTGTGCACTCAAATCTTTTGCTGTATTTAGTTTATTTTGGCATCCGGATGATGATTCTAGCATGAAATTGCTTGGGCACCTGTTAATTTTTAAGATTTTGACACATTCAGCTCAAATGTACAATCATGCGCTAAAAACGCATTTAAAGCAATAAAAAGGTGATTATGGCTGTCAAACCTAAACCAAACGTTGTGCACTCAAATCTTTTGCTGTATTTAGTTTATTTTGGCATCCGGATGATGATTCTAGCATGAAATTGCTTGGGCACCTGTTAATTTTTAAGATTTTGACACATTAGGCTCAAATGTACAATCATGCGCTAAAAACGCATTTAAAGCAATAAAAAGGTGATTATGGCTGTCAAACCTAAACCAAACGTTGTGCACTCAAATCTTTTGCTGTATTTAGTTTATTTTGGCATCCGGATGATGATTCTAGCATGAAATTGCTTGGGCACCTGTTAATTTTTAAGATTTTGACACATTCAGCTCAAATGTACACAATTGCTGATTATGGCTGTCAAATCTAAACCAAACGTTGTGCACTCAAATCTTTTGCTGTATTTAGTTTATTTTGGCATCCGGATGATGATTCTAGCATGAAATTGCTTGGGCACCTGTTAATTTTTAAGATTTTGACACATTCAGCTCAAATGTACACAATTGCTGATTATGGCTGTCAAATCTAAACCAAACGTTGTGCACTCAAATCTTTTGCTGTATTTAGTTTATTTTGGCATCCGGATGATGATTCTAGCATGAAATTGCTTGGGCACCTGTTAATTTTTAAGATTTTGACACATTCAGCTCAAATGTACAATCATGCGCTAAAAACGCATTTAAAGCAATAAAAAGGTGATTATGGCTGTCAAACCTAAACCAAACGTGCACTCAAATCTTTTGCTGTATTTAGTTTATTTTGGCATCCGGATGATGATTCTAGCATGAAATTGCTTGGGCACCTGTTAATTTTTAAGATTTTGACACATTCAGCTCAAATGTACACAATTGCTGATTATGGCTGTCAAATCTAAACCAAACGTTGTGCACTCAAATATTTTGCTGTATTTAGTTTATTTTGGCATCCGGATGATGATTCTAGCATGAAATTGCTTGGGCACCTGTTAATTTTTAAGATTTTGACACATTCAGCTCAAATGTACAATCATTCGCTAAAAACGCATTTAAAGAAATAAAAAGGTGATTATGGCTGTCAAACCTAAACCAAACGTTGTGCACTCAAATCTTTTGCTGTATTTAGTTTATTTTGGCATCCGGATGATGATTCTAGCATGAAATTGCTTGGGCACCTGTTAATTTTTAAGATTTTGACACATTCAGCTCAAATGTACACAATTGCTGATTATGGCTGTCAAATCTAAACCAAACGTTGTGCACTCAAATCTTTTGCTGTATTTAGTTTATTTTGGCATCCGGATGATGATTCTAGCATGAAATTGCTTGGGCACCTGTTAATTTTTAAGATTTTGACACATTCAGCTCAAATGTACAATCATGCGCTAAAAACGCATTTAAAGCAATAAAAAGGTGATTATGGCTGTCAAACCTAAACCAAACGTTGTGCACTCAAATCTTTTGCTGTATTTAGTTTATTTTGGCATCCGGATGATGATTCTAGCATGAAATTGCTTGGGCACCTGTTAATTTTTAAGATTTTGACACATTCAGCTCAAATGTACACAATTGCTGATTATGGCTGTCAAATCTAAACCAAACGTTGTGCACTCAAATCTTTTGCTGTATTTAGTTTATTTTGGCATCCGGATGATGATTCTAGCATGAAATTGCTTGGGCACCTGTTAATTTTTAAGATTTTGACACATTCAGCTCAAATGTACAATCATGCGCTAAAAACGCATTTAAAGCAATAAAAAGGTGATTATGGCTGTCAAACCTAAACCAAACGTTGTGCACTCAAATCTTTTGCTGTATTTAGTTTATTTTGGCATCCGGATGATGATTCTAGCATGAAATTGCTTGGGCACCTGTTAATTTTTAAGATTTTGACACATTCAGCTCAAATGTACACAATTGCTGATTATGGCTGTCAAATCTAAACCAAACGTTGTGCACTCAAATCTTTTGCTGTATTTAGTTTATTTTGGCATCCGGATGATGATTCTAGCATGAAATTGCTTGGGCACCTGTTAATTTTTAAGATTTTGACACATTCAGCTCAAATGTACAATCATGCGCTAAAAACGCATTTAAAGCAATAAAAAGGTGATTATGGCTGTCAAACCTAAACCAAACGTTGTGCACTCAAATCTTTTGCTGTATTTAGTTGATTTTGGCATCCGGATGATGATTCTAGCATGAAATTGCTTGGGCACCTGTTAATTTTTAAGATTTTGACACATTCACCTCAAATGTACACAATTGCTGATTATGGCTGTCAAATCTAAACCAAACGTTGTGCACTCAAATCTTTTGCTGTATTTAGTTTATTTTGGCATCCGGATGATGATTCTAGCATGAAATTGCTTGGGCACCTGTTAATTTTTAAGATTTTGACACATTCAGCTCAAATGTACAATCATGCGCTAAAAACGCATTTAAAGCAATAAAAAGGTGATTATGGCTGTCAAACCTAAACCAAACGTTGTGCACTCAAATCTTTTGCTGTATTTAGTTTATTTTGGCATCCGGATGATGATTCTAGCATGAAATTGCTTGGGCACCTGTTAATTTTTAAGATTTTGACACATTCAGCTCAAATGTACACAATTGCTGATTATGGCTGTCAAATCTAAACCAAACGTTGTGCACTCAAATCTTTTGCTGTATTTAGTTTATTTTGGCATCCGGATGATGATTCTAGCATGAAATTGCTTGGGCACCTGTTAATTTTTAAGATTTTGACACATTCAGCTCAAATGTACACAATTGCTGATTATGGCTGTCAAATCTAAACCAAACGTTGTGCACTCAAATATTTTGCTGTATTTAGTTTATTTTGGCATCCGGATGATGATTCTAGCATGAAATTGCTTGGGCACCTGTTAATTTTTAAGATTTTGACACATTCAGCTCAAATGTACAATCATGCGCTAAAAACGCATTTAAAGCAATAAAAATGTGATTATGGCTGTCAAACCTAAACCAAACGTTGTGCACTCAAATCTTTTGCTGTATTTAGTTTATTTTGGCATCCGGATGATGATTCTAGCATGAAATTGCTTGGGCACCAGTTAATTTTTAAGATTTTGACACATTCAGCTCAAATGTACAATCATGCGCTAAAAACGCATTTAAAGCAATAAAAAGGTGATTATGGCTGTCAAACCTAAACCAAACGTTGTGCACTCAAATCTTTTGCTGTATTTAGTTGATTTTGGCATCCGGATGATGATTCTAGCATGAAATTGCTTGGGCACCTGTTAATTTTTAAGATTTTGACACATTCAGCTCAAATGTACACAATTGCTGATTATGGCTGTCAAATCTAAACCAAACGTTGTGCACTCAAATCTTTTGCTGTATTTAGTTTATTTTGGCATCCGGATGATGATTCTAGCATGAAATTGCTTGGGCACCTGTTAATTTTTAAGATTTTGACACATTCAGCTCAAATGTACAATCATGCGCTAAAAACGCATTTAAAGCAATAAAAAGGTGATTATGGCTGTCAAACCTAAACCAAACGTTGTGCACTCAAATCTTTTGCTGTATTTAGTTTATTTTGGCATCCGGATGATGATTCTAGCATGAAATTGCTTGGGCACCTGTTAATTTTTAAGATTTTGACACATTAGGCTCAAATGTACAATCATGCGCTAAAAACGCATTTAAAGCAATAAAAAGGTGATTATGGCTGTCAAACCTAAACCAAACGTTGTGCACTCAAATCTTTTGCTGTATTTAGTTTATTTTGGCATCCGGATGATGATTCTAGCATGAAATTGCTTGGGCACCTGTTAATTTTTAAGATTTTGACACATTCAGCTCAAATGTACACAATTGCTGATTATGGCTGTCAAATCTAAACCAAACGTTGTGCACTCAAATCTTTTGCTGTATTTAGTTTATTTTGGCATCCGGATGATGATTCTAGCATGAAATTGCTTGGGCACCTGTTAATTTTTAAGATTTTGACACATTCAGCTCAAATGTACACAATTGCTGATTATGGCTGTCAAATCTAAACCAAACGTTGTGCACTCAAATCTTTTGCTGTATTTAGTTTATTTTGGCATCCGGATGATGATTCTAGCATGAAATTGCTTGGGCACCTGTTAATTTTTAAGATTTTGACACATTCAGCTCAAATGTACAATCATGCGCTAAAAACGCATTTAAAGCAATAAAAAGGTGATTATGGCTGTCAAACCTAAACCAAACGTGCACTCAAATCTTTTGCTGTATTTAGTTTATTTTGGCATCCGGATGATGATTCTAGCATGAAATTGCTTGGGCACCTGTTAATTTTTAAGATTTTGACACATTCAGCTCAAATGTACACAATTGCTGATTATGGCTGTCAAATCTAAACCAAACGTTGTGCACTCAAATATTTTGCTGTATTTAGTTTATTTTGGCATCCGGATGATGATTCTAGCATGAAATTGCTTGGGCACCTGTTAATTTTTAAGATTTTGACACATTCAGCTCAAATGTACAATCATTCGCTAAAAACGCATTTAAAGAAATAAAAAGGTGATTATGGCTGTCAAACCTAAACCAAACGTTGTGCACTCAAATCTTTTGCTGTATTTAGTTTATTTTGGCATCCGGATGATGATTCTAGCATGAAATTGCTTGGGCACCTGTTAATTTTTAAGATTTTGACACATTCAGCTCAAATGTACACAATTGCTGATTATGGCTGTCAAATCTAAACCAAACGTTGTGCACTCAAATCTTTTGCTGTATTTAGTTTATTTTGGCATCCGGATGATGATTCTAGCATGAAATTGCTTGGGCACCTGTTAATTTTTAAGATTTTGACACATTCAGCTCAAATGTACAATCATGCGCTAAAAACGCATTTAAAGCAATAAAAAGGTGATTATGGCTGTCAAACCTAAACCAAACGTTGTGCACTCAAATCTTTTGCTGTATTTAGTTTATTTTGGCATCCGGATGATGATTCTAGCATGAAATTGCTTGGGCACCTGTTAATTTTTAAGATTTTGACACATTCAGCTCAAATGTACACAATTGCTGATTATGGCTGTCAAATCTAAACCAAACGTTGTGCACTCAAATCTTTTGCTGTATTTAGTTTATTTTGGCATCCGGATGATGATTCTAGCATGAAATTGCTTGGGCACCTGTTAATTTTTAAGATTTTGACACATTCAGCTCAAATGTACAATCATGCGCTAAAAACGCATTTAAAGCAATAAAAAGGTGATTATGGCTGTCAAACCTAAACCAAACGTTGTGCACTCAAATCTTTTGCTGTATTTAGTTTATTTTGGCATCCGGATGATGATTCTAGCATGAAATTGCTTGGGCACCTGTTAATTTTTAAGATTTTGACACATTCAGCTCAAATGTACACAATTGCTGATTATGGCTGTCAAATCTAAACCAAACGTTGTGCACTCAAATCTTTTGCTGTATTTAGTTTATTTTGGCATCCGGATGATGATTCTAGCATGAAATTGCTTGGGCACCTGTTAATTTTTAAGATTTTGACACATTCAGCTCAAATGTACAATCATGCGCTAAAAACGCATTTAAAGCAATAAAAAGGTGATTATGGCTGTCAAACCTAAACCAAACGTTGTGCACTCAAATCTTTTGCTGTATTTAGTTTATTTTGGCATCCGGATGATGATTCTAGCATGAAATTGCTTGGGCACCTGTTAATTTTTAAGATTTTGACACATTCACCTCAAATGTACACAATTGCTGATTATGGCTGTCAAATCTAAACCAAACGTTGTGCACTCAAATCTTTTGCTGTATTTAGTTTATTTTGGCATCCGGATGATGATTCTAGCATGAAATTGCTTGGGCACCTGTTAATTTTTAAGATTTTGACACATTCAGCTCAAATGTACAATCATGCGCTAAAAACGCATTTAAAGCAATAAAAAGGTGATTATGGCTGTCAAACCTAAACCAAACGTTGTGCACTCAAATCTTTTGCTGTATTTAGTTTATTTTGGCATCCGGATGATGATTCTAGCATGAAATTGCTTGGGCACCTGTTAATTTTTAAGATTTTGACACATTCAGCTCAAATGTACAATCATGCGCTAAAAACGCATTTAAAGCAATAAAAAGGTGATTATGGCTGTCAAACCTAAACCAAACGTTGTGCACTCAAATCTTTTGCTGTATTTAGTTTATTTTGGCATCCGGATGATGATTCTAGCATGAAATTGCTTGGGCACCTGTTAATTTTTAAGATTTTGACACATTCAGCTCAAATGTACACAATTGCTGATTATGGCTGTCAAATCTAAACCAAACGTTGTGCACTCAAATCTTTTGCTGTATTTAGTTTATTTTGGCATCCGGATGATGATTCTAGCATGAAATTGCTTGGGCACCTGTTAATTTTTAAGATTTTGACACATTCAGCTCAAATGTACACAATTGCTGATTATGGCTGTCAAATCTAAACCAAACGTTGTGCACTCAAATATTTTGCTGTATTTAGTTTATTTTGGCATCCGGATGATGATTCTAGCATGAAATTGCTTGGGCACCTGTTAATTTTTAAGATTTTGACACATTCAGCTCAAATGTACAATCATGCGCTAAAAACGCATTTAAAGCAATAAAAAGGTGATTATGGCTGTCAAACCTAAACCAAACGTTGTGCACTCAAATCTTTTGCTGTATTTAGTTTATTTTGGCATCCGGATGATGATTCTAGCATGAAATTGCTTGGGCACCAGTTAATTTTTAAGATTTTGACACATTCAGCTCAAATGTACAATCATGCGCTAAAAACGCATTTAAAGCAATAAAAAGGTGATTATGGCTGTCAAACCTAAACCAAACGTTGTGCACTCAAATCTTTTGCTGTATTTAGTTGATTTTGGCATCCGGATGATGATTCTAGCATGAAATTGCTTGGGCACCTGTTAATTTTTAAGATTTTGACACATTCAGCTCAAATGTACACAATTGCTGATTATGGCTGTCAAATCTAAACCAAACGTTGTGCACTCAAATCTTTTGCTGTATTTAGTTTATTTTGGCATCCGGATGATGATTCTAGCATGAAATTGCTTGGGCACCTGTTAATTTTTAAGATTTTGACACATTCAGCTCAAATGTACAATCATGCGCTAAAAACGCATTTAAAGCAATAAAAAGGTGATTATGGCTGTCAAACCTAAACCAAACGTTGTGCACTCAAATCTTTTGCTGTATTTAGTTTATTTTGGCATCCGGATGATGATTCTAGCATGAAATTGCTTGGGCACCTGTTAATTTTTAAGATTTTGACACATTAGGCTCAAATGTACAATCATGCGCTAAAAACGCATTTAAAGCAATAAAAAGGTGATTATGGCTGTCAAACCTAAACCAAACGTTGTGCACTCAAATCTTTTGCTGTATTTAGTTTATTTTGGCATCCGGATGATGATTCTAGCATGAAATTGCTTGGGCACCTGTTAATTTTTAAGATTTTGACACATTCAGCTCAAATGTACACAATTGCTGATTATGGCTGTCAAATCTAAACCAAACGTTGTGCACTCAAATCTTTTGCTGTATTTAGTTTATTTTGGCATCCGGATGATGATTCTAGCATGAAATTGCTTGGGCACCTGTTAATTTTTAAGATTTTGACACATTCAGCTCAAATGTACACAATTGCTGATTATGGCTGTCAAATCTAAACCAAACGTTGTGCACTCAAATCTTTTGCTGTATTTAGTTTATTTTGGCATCCGGATGATGATTCTAGCATGAAATTGCTTGGGCACCTGTTAATTTTTAAGATTTTGACACATTCAGCTCAAATGTACAATCATGCGCTAAAAACGCATTTAAAGCAATAAAAAGGTGATTATGGCTGTCAAACCTAAACCAAACGTGCACTCAAATCTTTTGCTGTATTTAGTTTATTTTGGCATCCGGATGATGATTCTAGCATGAAATTGCTTGGGCACCTGTTAATTTTTAAGATTTTGACACATTCAGCTCAAATGTACACAATTGCTGATTATGGCTGTCAAATCTAAACCAAACGTTGTGCACTCAAATATTTTGCTGTATTTAGTTTATTTTGGCATCCGGATGATGATTCTAGCATGAAATTGCTTGGGCACCTGTTAATTTTTAAGATTTTGACACATTCAGCTCAAATGTACAATCATTCGCTAAAAACGCATTTAAAGAAATAAAAAGGTGATTATGGCTGTCAAACCTAAACCAAACGTTGTGCACTCAAATCTTTTGCTGTATTTAGTTTATTTTGGCATCCGGATGATGATTCTAGCATGAAATTGCTTGGGCACCTGTTAATTTTTAAGATTTTGACACATTCAGCTCAAATGTACACAATTGCTGATTATGGCTGTCAAATCTAAACCAAACGTTGTGCACTCAAATCTTTTGCTGTATTTAGTTTATTTTGGCATCCGGATGATGATTCTAGCATGAAATTGCTTGGGCACCTGTTAATTTTTAAGATTTTGACACATTCAGCTCAAATGTACAATCATGCGCTAAAAACGCATTTAAAGCAATAAAAAGGTGATTATGGCTGTCAAACCTAAACCAAACGTTGTGCACTCAAATCTTTTGCTGTATTTAGTTTATTTTGGCATCCGGATGATGATTCTAGCATGAAATTGCTTGGGCACCTGTTAATTTTTAAGATTTTGACACATTCAGCTCAAATGTACACAATTGCTGATTATGGCTGTCAAATCTAAACCAAACGTTGTGCACTCAAATCTTTTGCTGTATTTAGTTTATTTTGGCATCCGGATGATGATTCTAGCATGAAATTGCTTGGGCACCTGTTACTTTTTAAGATTTTGACACATTCAGCTCAAATGTACAATCATGCGCTAAAAACGCATTTAAAGCAATAAAAAGGTGATTATGGCTGTCAAACCTAAACCAAACGTTGTGCACTCAAATCTTTTGCTGTATTTAGTTTATTTTGGCATCCGGATGATGATTCTAGCATGAAATTGCTTGGGCACCTGTTAATTTTTAAGATTTTGACACATTCAGCTCAAATGTACACAATTGCTGATTATGGCTGTCAAATCTAAACCAAACGTTGTGCACTCAAATCTTTTGCTGTATTTAGTTTATTTTGGCATCCGGATGATGATTCTAGCATGAAATTGCTTGGGCACCTGTTAATTTTTAAGATTTTGACACATTCAGCTCAAATGTACAATCATGCGCTAAAAACGCATTTAAAGCAATAAAAAGGTGATTATGGCTGTCAAACCTAAACCAAACGTTGTGCACTCAAATCTTTTGCTGTATTTAGTTGATTTTGGCATCCGGATGATGATTCTAGCATGAAATTGCTTGGGCACCTGTTAATTTTTAAGATTTTGACACATTCACCTCAAATGTACACAATTGCTGATTATGGCTGTCAAATCTAAACCAAACGTTGTGCACTCAAATCTTTTGCTGTATTTAGTTTATTTTGGCATCCGGATGATGATTCTAGCATGAAATTGCTTGGGCACCTGTTAATTTTTAAGATTTTGACACATTCAGCTCAAATGTACAATCATGCGCTAAAAACGCATTTAAAGCAATAAAAAGGTGATTATGGCTGTCAAACCTAAACCAAACGTTGTGCACTCAAATCTTTTGCTGTATTTAGTTTATTTTGGCATCCGGATGATGATTCTAGCATGAAATTGCTTGGGCACCTGTTAATTTTTAAGATTTTGACACATTCAGCTCAAATGTACACAATTGCTGATTATGGCTGTCAAATCTAAACCAAACGTTGTGCACTCAAATCTTTTGCTGTATTTAGTTTATTTTGGCATCCGGATGATGATTCTAGCATGAAATTGCTTGGGCACCTGTTAATTTTTAAGATTTTGACACATTCAGCTCAAATGTACACAATTGCTGATTATGGCTGTCAAATCTAAACCAAACGTGCACTCAAATATTTTGCTGTATTTAGTTTATTTTGGCATCCGGATGATGATTCTAGCATGAAATTGCTTGGGCACCTGTTAATTTTTAAGATTTTGACACATTCAGCTCAAATGTACAATCATGCGCTAAAAACGCATTTAAAGCAATAAAAAGGTGATTATGGCTGTCAAACCTAAACCAAACGTTGTGCACTCAAATCCTTTGCTGTATTTAGTTTATTTTGGCATCCGGATGATGATTCTAGCATGAAATTGCTTGGGCACCTGTTAATTTTTAAGATTCTGACACATTCAGCTCAAATGTACACAATTGCTGATTATGGCTGTCAAATCTAAACCAAACGTTGTGCACTCAAATCTTTTGCTGTATTTAGTTTATTTTGGCATCCGGATGATGATTCTAGCATGAAATTGCTTGGGCACCAGTTAATTTTTAAGATTTTGACACATTCAGCTCAAATGTACAATCATGCGCTAAAAACGCATTTAAAGCAATAAAAAGGTGATTATGGCTGTCAAACCTAAACCAAACGTTGTGCACTCAAATCTTTTGCTGTATTTAGTTGATTTTGGCATACGGATGATGATTCTAGCATGAAATTGCTTGGGCACCTGTTAATTTTTAAGATTTTGACACATTCAGCTCAAATGTACACAATTGCTGATTATGGCTGTCAAATCTAAACCAAACGTTGTGCACTCAAATCTTTTGCTGTATTTAGTTTATTTTGGCATCCGGATGATGATTCTAGCATGAAATTGCTTGGGCACCTGTTAATTTTTAAGATTTTGACACATTCAGCTCAAATGTACAATCATGCGCTAAAAACGCATTTAAAGCAATAAAAAGGTGATTATGGCTGTCAAACCTAAACCAAACGTTGTGCACTCAAATCTTTTGCTGTATTTAGTTTATTTTGGCATCCGGATGATGATTCTAGCATGAAATTGCTTGGGCACCTGTTAATTTTTAAGATTTTGACACATTCAGCTCAAATGTACACAATTGCTGATTATGGCTGTCAAATCTAAACCAAACGTTGTGCACTCAAATCTTTTGCTGTATTTAGTTTATTTTGGCATCCGGATGATGATTCTAGCATGAAATTGCTTGGGCACCTGTTAATTTTTAAGATTTTGACACATTCAGCTCAAATGTACAATCATGCGCTAAAAACGCATTTAAAGCAATAAAAAGGTGATTATGGCTGTCAAACCTAAACCAAACGTTGTGCACTCAAATCTTTTGCTGTATTTAGTTTATTTTGGCATCCGGATGATGATTCTAGCATGAAATTGCTTGGGCACCTGTTAATTTTTAAGATTTTGACACATTCAGCTCAAATGTACACAATTGCTGATTATGGCTGTCAAATCTAAACCAAACGTTGTGCACTCAAATCTTTTGCTGTATTTAGTTTATTTTGGCATCCGGATGATGATTCTAGCATGAAATTGCTTGGGCACCTGTTAATTTTTAAGATTTTGACACATTCAGCTCAAATGTACAATCATGCGCTAAAAACGCATTTAAAGCAATAAAAAGGTGATTATGGCTGTCAAACCTAAACCAAACGTTGTGCACTCAAATCTTTTGCTGTATTTAGTTTATTTTGGCATCCGGATGATGATTCTAGCATGAAATTGCTTGGGCACCTGTTAATTTTTAAGATTTTGACACATTCACCTCAAATGTACACAATTGCTGATTATGGCTGTCAAATCTAAACCAAACCTTGTGCACTCAAATCTTTTGCTGTATTTAGTTTATTTTGGCATACGGATGATGATTCTAGCATGAAATTGCTTGGGCACCTGTTAATTTTTAAGATTTTGACACATTCAGCTCAAATGTACAATCATGCGCTAAAAACGCATTTAAAGCAATAAAAAGGTGATTATGGCTGTCAAACCTAAACCAAACGTTGTGCACTCAAATCTTTTGCTGTATTTAGTTTATTTTGGCATCCGGATGATGATTCTAGCATGAAATTGCTTGGGCACCTGTTAATTTTTAAGATTTTGACACATTCAGCTCAAATGTACAATCATTCGCTAAAAACGCATTTAAAGCAATAAAAAGGTGATTATGGCTGTCAAACCTAAACCAAACGTTGTGCACTCAAATCTTTTGCTGTATTTAGTTTATTTTGGCATCCGGATGATGATTCTAGCATGAAATTGCTTGGGCACCTGTTAATTTTTAAGATTTTGACACATTCAGCTCAAATGTACACAATTGCTGATTATGGCTGTCAAATCTAAACCAAACGTTGTGCACTCAAATCTTTTGCTGTATTTAGTTTATTTTGGCATCCGGATGATGATTCTAGCATGAAATTGCTTGGGCACCTGTTAATTTTTAAGATTTTGACACATTCAGCTCAAATGTACAATCATGCGCTAAAAACGCATTTAAAGCAATAAAAAGGTGATTATGGCTGTCAAACCTAAACCAAACGTTGTGCACTCAAATCTTTTGCTGTATTTAGTTTATTTTGGCATCCGGATGATGATTCTAGCATGAAATTGCTTGGGCACCTGTTAATTTTTAAGATTTTGACACATTCAGCTCAAATGTACACAATTGCTGATTATGGCTGTCAAATCTAAACCAAACGTTGTGCACTCAAATCTTTTGCTGTATTTAGTTTATTTTGGCATCCGGATGATGATTCTAGCATGAAATTGCTTGGGCACCTGTTAATTTTTAAGATTTTGACACATTCAGCTCAAATGTACACAATTGCTGATTATGGCTGTCAAATCTAAACCAAACGTTGTGCACTCAAATATTTTGCTGTATTTAGTTTATTTTGGCATCCGGATGATGATTCTAGCATGAAATTGCTTGGGCACCTGTTAATTTTTAAGATTTTGACACATTCAGCTCAAATGTACAATCATGCGCTAAAAACGCATTTAAAGCAATAAAAAGGTGATTATGGCTGTCAAACCTAAACCAAACGTTGTGCACTCAAATCTTTTGCTGTATTTAGTTGATTTTGGCATACGGATGATGATTCTAGCATGAAATTGCTTGGGCACCTGTTAATTTTTAAGATTTTGACACATTCAGCTCAAATGTACACAATTGCTGATTATGGCTGTCAAATCTAAACCAAACGTTGTGCACTCAAATCTTTTGCTGTATTTAGTTTATTTTGGCATCCGGATGATGATTCTAGCATGAAATTGCTTGGGCACCTGTTAATTTTTAAGATTTTGACACATTCAGCTCAAATGTACAATCATGCGCTAAAAACGCATTTAAAGCAATAAAAAGGTGATTATGGCTGTCAAACCTAAACCAAACGTTGTGCACTCAAATCTTTTGCTGTATTTAGTTTATTTTGGCATCCGGATGATGATTCTAGCATGAAATTGCTTGGGCACCTGTTAATTTTTAAGATTTTGACACATTCAGCTCAAATGTACACAATTGCTGATTATGGCTGTCAAATCTAAACCAAACGTTGTGCACTCAAATCTTTTGCTGTATTTAGTTTATTTTGGCATCCGGATGATGATTCTAGCATGAAATTGCTTGGGCACCTGTTAATTTTTAAGATTTTGACACATTCAGCTCAAATGTACAATCATGCGCTAAAAACGCATTTAAAGCAATAAAAAGGTGATTATGGCTGTCAAACCTAAACCAAACGTTGTGCACTCAAATCTTTTGCTGTATTTAGTTTATTTTGGCATCCGGATGATGATTCTAGCATGAAATTGCTTGGGCACCTGTTAATTTTTAAGATTTTGACACATTCAGCTCAAATGTACACAATTGCTGATTATGGCTGTCAAATCTAAACCAAACGTTGTGCACTCAAATCTTTTGCTGTATTTAGTTTATTTTGGCATCCGGATGATGATTCTAGCATGAAATTGCTTGGGCACCTGTTAATTTTTAAGATTTTGACACATTCAGCTCAAATGTACAATCATGCGCTAAAAACGCATTTAAAGCAATAAAAAGGTGATTATGGCTGTCAAACCTAAACCAAACGTTGTGCACTCAAATCTTTTGCTGTATTTAGTTTATTTTGGCATCCGGATGATGATTCTAGCATGAAATTGCTTGGGCACCTGTTAATTTTTAAGATTTTGACACATTCACCTCAAATGTACACAATTGCTGATTATGGCTGTCAAATCTAAACCAAACCTTGTGCACTCAAATCTTTTGCTGTATTTAGTTTATTTTGGCATACGGATGATGATTCTAGCATGAAATTGCTTGGGCACCTGTTAATTTTTAAGATTTTGACACATTCAGCTCAAATGTACAATCATGCGCTAAAAACGCATTTAAAGCAATAAAAAGGTGATTATGGCTGTCAAACCTAAACCAAACGTTGTGCACTCAAATCTTTTGCTGTATTTAGTTTATTTTGGCATCCGGATGATGATTCTAGCATGAAATTGCTTGGGCACCTGTTAATTTTTAAGATTTTGACACATTAGGCTCAAATGTACAATCATGCGCTAAAAACGCATTTAAAGCAATAAAAAGGTGATTATGGCTGTCAAACCTAAACCAAACGTTGTGCACTCAAATCTTTTGCTGTATTTAGTTTATTTTGGCATCCGGATGATGATTCTAGCATGAAATTGCTTGGGCACCTGTTAATTTTTAAGATTTTGACACATTCAGCTCAAATGTACACAATTGCTGATTATGGCTGTCAAATCTAAACCAAACGTTGTGCACTCAAATCTTTTGCTGTATTTAGTTTATTTTGGCATCCGGATGATGATTCTAGCATGAAATTGCTTGGGCACCTGTTAATTTTTAAGATTTTGACACATTCAGCTCAAATGTACACAATTGCTGATTATGGCTGTCAAATCTAAACCAAACGTTGTGCACTCAAATCTTTTGCTGTATTTAGTTTATTTTGGCATCCGGATGATGATTCTAGCATGAAATTGCTTGGGCACCTGTTAATTTTTAAGATTTTGACACATTCAGCTCAAATGTACAATCATGCGCTAAAAACGCATTTAAAGCAATAAAAAGGTGATTATGGCTGTCAAACCTAAACCAAACGTTGTGCACTCAAATCCTTTGCTGTATTTAGTTTATTTTGGCATCCGGATGATGATTCTAGCATGAAATTGCTTGGGCACCTGTTAATTTTTAAGATTCTGACACATTCAGCTCAAATGTACACAATTGCTGATTATGGCTGTCAAATCTAAACCAAACGTTGTGCACTCAAATCTTTTGCTGTATTTAGTTTATTTTGGCATCCGGATGATGATTCTAGCATGAAATTGCTTGGGCACCAGTTAATTTTTAAGATTTTGACACATTCAGCTCAAATGTACAATCATGCGCTAAAAACGCATTTAAAGCAATAAAAAGGTGATTATGGCTGTCAAACCTAAACCAAACGTTGTGCACTCAAATCTTTTGCTGTATTTAGTTGATTTTGGCATACGGATGATGATTCTAGCATGAAATTGCTTGGGCACCTGTTAATTTTTAAGATTTTGACACATTCAGCTCAAATGTACACAATTGCTGATTATGGCTGTCAAATCTAAACCAAACGTTGTGCACTCAAATCTTTTGCTGTATTTAGTTTATTTTGGCATCCGGATGATGATTCTAGCATGAAATTGCTTGGGCACCTGTTAATTTTTAAGATTTTGACACATTCAGCTCAAATGTACAATCATGCGCTAAAAACGCATTTAAAGCAATAAAAAGGTGATTATGGCTGTCAAACCTAAACCAAACGTTGTGCACTCAAATCTTTTGCTGTATTTAGTTTATTTTGGCATCCGGATGATGATTCTAGCATGAAATTGCTTGGGCACCTGTTAATTTTTAAGATTTTGACACATTCAGCTCAAATGTACACAATTGCTGATTATGGCTGTCAAATCTAAACCAAACGTTGTGCACTCAAATCTTTTGCTGTATTTAGTTTATTTTGGCATCCGGATGATGATTCTAGCATGAAATTGCTTGGGCACCTGTTAATTTTTAAGATTTTGACACATTCAGCTCAAATGTACAATCATGCGCTAAAAACGCATTTAAAGCAATAAAAAGGTGATTATGGCTGTCAAACCTAAACCAAACGTTGTGCACTCAAATCTTTTGCTGTATTTAGTTTATTTTGGCATCCGGATGATGATTCTAGCATGAAATTGCTTGGGCACCTGTTAATTTTTAAGATTTTGACACATTCAGCTCAAATGTACACAATTGCTGATTATGGCTGTCAAATCTAAACCAAACGTTGTGCACTCAAATCTTTTGCTGTATTTAGTTTATTTTGGCATCCGGATGATGATTCTAGCATGAAATTGCTTGGGCACCTGTTAATTTTTAAGATTTTGACACATTCAGCTCAAATGTACAATCATGCGCTAAAAACGCATTTAAAGCAATAAAAAGGTGATTATGGCTGTCAAACCTAAACCAAACGTTGTGCACTCAAATCTTTTGCTGTATTTAGTTTATTTTGGCATCCGGATGATGATTCTAGCATGAAATTGCTTGGGCACCTGTTAATTTTTAAGATTTTGACACATTCACCTCAAATGTACACAATTGCTGATTATGGCTGTCAAATCTAAACCAAACCTTGTGCACTCAAATCTTTTGCTGTATTTAGTTTATTTTGGCATACGGATGATGATTCTAGCATGAAATTGCTTGGGCACCTGTTAATTTTTAAGATTTTGACACATTCAGCTCAAATGTACAATCATGCGCTAAAAACGCATTTAAAGCAATAAAAAGGTGATTATGGCTGTCAAACCTAAACCAAACGTTGTGCACTCAAATCTTTTGCTGTATTTAGTTTATTTTGGCATCCGGATGATGATTCTAGCATGAAATTGCTTGGGCACCTGTTAATTTTTAAGATTTTGACACATTAGGCTCAAATGTACAATCATGCGCTAAAAACGCATTTAAAGCAATAAAAAGGTGATTATGGCTGTCAAACCTAAACCAAACGTTGTGCACTCAAATCTTTTGCTGTATTTAGTTTATTTTGGCATCCGGATGATGATTCTAGCATGAAATTGCTTGGGCACCTGTTAATTTTTAAGATTTTGACACATTCAGCTCAAATGTACACAATTGCTGATTATGGCTGTCAAATCTAAACCAAACGTTGTGCACTCAAATCTTTTGCTGTATTTAGTTTATTTTGGCATCCGGATGATGATTCTAGCATGAAATTGCTTGGGCACCTGTTAATTTTTAAGATTTTGACACATTCAGCTCAAATGTACACAATTGCTGATTATGGCTGTCAAATCTAAACCAAACGTTGTGCACTCAAATCTTTTGCTGTATTTAGTTTATTTTGGCATCCGGATGATGATTCTAGCATGAAATTGCTTGGGCACCTGTTAATTTTTAAGATTTTGACACATTCAGCTCAAATGTACAATCATGCGCTAAAAACGCATTTAAAGCAATAAAAAGGTGATTATGGCTGTCAAACCTAAACCAAACGTTGTGCACTCAAATCTTTTGCTGTATTTAGTTTATTTTGGCATCCGGATGATGATTCTAGCATGAAATTGCTTGGGCACCTGTTAATTTTTAAGATTTTGACACATTCAGCTCAAATGTACACAATTGCTGATTATGGCTGTCAAATCTAAACCAAACGTTGTGCACTCAAATCTTTTGCTGTATTTAGTTTATTTTGGCATCCGGATGATGATTCTAGCATGAAATTGCTTGGGCACCTGTTAATTTTTAAGATTTTGACACATTCAGCTCAAATGTACAATCATGCGCTAAAAACGCATTTAAAGCAATAAAAAGGTGATTATGGCTGTCAAACCTAAACCAAACGTTGTGCACTCAAATCTTTTGCTGTATTTAGTTTATTTTGGCATCCGGATGATGATTCTAGCATGAAATTGCTTGGGCACCAGTTAATTTTTAAGATTTTGACACATTCAGCTCAAATGTACAATCATGCGCTAAAAACGCATTTAAAGCAATAAAAAGGTGATTATGGCTGTCAAACCTAAACCAAACGTTGTGCACTCAAATCTTTTGCTGTATTTAGTTGATTTTGGCATCCGGATGATGATTCTAGCATGAAATTGCTTGGGCACCTGTTAATTTTTAAGATTTTGACACATTCAGCTCAAATGTACACAATTGCTGATTATGGCTGTCAAATCTAAACCAAACGTTGTGCACTCAAATCTTTTGCTGTATTTAGTTTATTTTGGCATCCGGATGATGATTCTAGCATGAAATTGCTTGGGCACCTGTTAATTTTTAAGATTTTGACACATTCAGCTCAAATGTACAATCATGCGCTAAAAACGCATTTAAAGCAATAAAAAGGTGATTATGGCTGTCAAACCTAAACCAAACGTTGTGCACTCAAATCTTTTGCTGTATTTAGTTTATTTTGGCATCCGGATGATGATTCTAGCATGAAATTGCTTGGGCACCTGTTAATTTTTAAGATTTTGACACATTCAGCTCAAATGTACACAATTGCTGATTATGGCTGTCAAATCTAAACCAAACGTTGTGCACTCAAATCTTTTGCTGTATTTAGTTTATTTTGGCATCCGGATGATGATTCTAGCATGAAATTGCTTGGGCACCTGTTAATTTTTAAGATTTTGACACATTCAGCTCAAATGTACAATCATGCGCTAAAAACGCATTTAAAGCAATAAAAAGGTGATTATGGCTGTCAAACCTAAACCAAACGTTGTGCACTCAAATCTTTTGCTGTATTTAGTTTATTTTGGCATCCGGATGATGATTCTAGCATGAAATTGCTTGGGCACCTGTTAATTTTTAAGATTTTGACACATTCACCTCAAATGTACACAATTGCTGATTATGGCTGTCAAATCTAAACCAAACGTTGTGCACTCAAATCTTTTGCTGTATTTAGTTTATTTTGGCATCCGGATGATGATTCTAGCATGAAATTGCTTGGGCACCTGTTAATTTTTAAGATTTTGACACATTCAGCTCAAATGTACAATCATGCGCTAAAAACGCATTTAAAGCAATAAAAAGGTGATTATGGCTGTCAAACCTAAACCAAACGTTGTGCACTCAAATCTTTTGCTGTATTTAGTTTATTTTGGCATCCGGATGATGATTCTAGCATGAAATTGCTTGGGCACCTGTTAATTTTTAAGATTTTGACACATTAGGCTCAAATGTACAATCATGCGCTAAAAACGCATTTAAAGCAATAAAAAGGTGATTATGGCTGTCAAACCTAAACCAAACGTTGTGCACTCAAATCTTTTGCTGTATTTAGTTTATTTTGGCATCCGGATGATGATTCTAGCATGAAATTGCTTGGGCACCTGTTAATTTTTAAGATTTTGACACATTCAGCTCAAATGTACACAATTGCTGATTATGGCTGTCAAATCTAAACCAAACGTTGTGCACTCAAATCTTTTGCTGTATTTAGTTTATTTTGGCATCCGGATGATGATTCTAGCATGAAATTGCTTGGGCACCTGTTAATTTTTAAGATTTTGACACATTCAGCTCAAATGTACACAATTGCTGATTATGGCTGTCAAATCTAAACCAAACGTTGTGCACTCAAATCTTTTGCTGTATTTAGTTTATTTTGGCATCCGGATGATGATTCTAGCATGAAATTGCTTGGGCACCTGTTAATTTTTAAGATTTTGACACATTCAGCTCAAATGTACAATCATGCGCTAAAAACGCATTTAAAGCAATAAAAAGGTGATTATGGCTGTCAAACCTAAACCAAACGTTGTGCACTCAAATCTTTTGCTGTATTTAGTTTATTTTGGCATCCGGATGATGATTCTAGCATGAAATTGCTTGGGCACCTGTTAATTTTTAAGATTTTGACACATTCAGCTCAAATGTACACAATTGCTGATTATGGCTGTCAAATCTAAACCAAACGTTGTGCACTCAAATCTTTTGCTGTATTTAGTTTATTTTGGCATCCGGATGATGATTCTAGCATGAAATTGCTTGGGCACCAGTTAATTTTTAAGATTTTGACACATTCAGCTCAAATGTACAATCATGCGCTAAAAACGCATTTAAAGCAATAAAAAGGTGATTATGGCTGTCAAACCTAAACCAAACGTTGTGCACTCAAATCTTTTGCTGTATTTAGTTTATTTTGGCATCCGGATGATGATTCTAGCATGAAATTGCTTGGGCACCTGTTAATTTTTAAGATTTTGACACATTCAGCTCAAATGTACACAATTGCTGATTATGGCTGTCAAATCTAAACCAAACGTTGTGCACTCAAATCTTTTGCTGTATTTAGTTTATTTTGGCATCCGGATGATGATTCTAGCATGAAATTGCTTGGGCACCTGTTAATTTTTAAGATTTTGACACATTCAGCTCAAATGTACACAATTGCTGATTATGGCTGTCAAATCTAAACCAAACGTTGTGCACTCAAATCTTTTGCTGTATTTAGTTTATTTTGGCATCCGGATGATGATTCTAGCATGAAATTGCTTGGGCACCTGTTAATTTTTAAGATTTTGACACATTCAGCTCAAATGTACAATCATGCGCTAAAAACGCATTTAAAGCAATAAAAAGGTGATTATGGCTGTCAAACCTAAACCAAACGTTGTGCACTCAAATCTTTTGCTGTATTTAGTTTATTTTGGCATCCGGATGATGATTCTAGCATGAAATTGCTTGGGCACCTGTTAATTTTTAAGATTTTGACACATTCAGCTCAAATGTACACAATTGCTGATTATGGCTGTCAAATCTAAACCAAACGTTGTGCACTCAAATATTTTGCTGTATTTAGTTTATTTTGGCATCCGGATGATGATTCTAGCATGAAATTGCTTGGGCACCAGTTAATTTTTAAGATTTTGACACATTCAGCTCAAATGTACAATCATGCGCTAAAAACGCATTTAAAGCAATAAAAAGGTGATTATGGCTGTCAAACCTAAACCAAACGTTGTGCACTCAAATCTTTTGCTGTATTTAGTTGATTTTGGCATCCGGATGATGATTCTAGCATGAAATTGCTTGGGCACCTGTTAATTTTTAAGATTTTGACACATTCAGCTCAAATGTACACAATTGCTGATTATGGCTGTCAAATCTAAACCAAACGTTGTGCACTCAAATCTTTTGCTGTATTTAGTTTATTTTGGCATCCGGATGATGATTCTAGCATGAAATTGCTTGGGCACCAGTTAATTTTTAAGATTTTGACACATTCAGCTCAAATGTACAATCATGCGCTAAAAACGCATTTAAAGCAATAAAAAGGTGATTATGGCTGTCAAACCTAAACCAAACGTTGTGCACTCAAATCTTTTGCTGTATTTAGTTTATTTTGGCATCCGGATGATGATTCTAGCATGAAATTGCTTGGGCACCTGTTAATTTTTAAGATTTTGACACATTCAGCTCAAATGTACACAATTGCTGATTATGGCTGTCAAATCTAAACCAAACGTTGTGCACTCAAATCTTTTGCTGTATTTAGTTTATTTTGGCATCCGGATGATGATTCTAGCATGAAATTGCTTGGGCACCTGTTAATTTTTAAGATTTTGACACATTCAGCTCAAATGTACACAATTGCTGATTATGGCTGTCAAATCTAAACCAAACGTTGTGCACTCAAATATTTTGCTGTATTTAGTTTATTTTGGCATCCGGATGATGATTCTAGCATGAAATTGCTTGGGCACCAGTTAATTTTTAAGATTTTGACACATTCAGCTCAAATGTACAATCATGCGCTAAAAACGCATTTAAAGCAATAAAAAGGTGATTATGGCTGTCAAACCTAAACCAAACGTTGTGCACTCAAATCTTTTGCTGTATTTAGTTGATTTTGGCATCCGGATGATGATTCTAGCATGAAATTGCTTGGGCACCTGTTAATTTTTAAGATTTTGACACATTCAGCTCAAATGTACACAATTGCTGATTATGGCTGTCAAATCTAAACCAAACGTTGTGCACTCAAATCTTTTGCTGTATTTAGTTTATTTTGGCATCCGGATGATGATTCTAGCATGAAATTGCTTGGGCACCAGTTAATTTTTAAGATTTTGACACATTCAGCTCAAATGTACAATCATGCGCTAAAAACGCATTTAAAGCAATAAAAAGGTGATTATGGCTGTCAAACCTAAACCAAACGTTGTGCACTCAAATCTTTTGCTGTATTTAGTTTATTTTGGCATCCGGATGATGATTCTAGCATGAAATTGCTTGGGCACCTGTTAATTTTTAAGATTTTGACACATTCAGCTCAAATGTACACAATTGCTGATTATGGCTGTCAAATCTAAACCAAACGTTGTGCACTCAAATATTTTGCTGTATTTAGTTTATTTTGGCATCCGGATGATGATTCTAGCATGAAATTGCTTGGGCACCAGTTAATTTTTAAGATTTTGACACATTCAGCTCAAATGTACAATCATGCGCTAAAAACGCATTTAAAGCAATAAAAAGGTGATTATGGCTGTCAAACCTAAACCAAACGTTGTGCACTCAAATCTTTTGCTGTATTTAGTTGATTTTGGCATCCGGATGATGATTCTAGCATGAAATTGCTTGGGCACCTGTTAATTTTTAAGATTTTGACACATTCAGCTCAAATGTACACAATTGCTGATTATGGCTGTCAAATCTAAACCAAACGTTGTGCACTCAAATCTTTTGCTGTATTTAGTTTATTTTGGCATCCGGATGATGATTCTAGCATGAAATTGCTTGGGCACCAGTTAATTTTTAAGATTTTGACACATTCAGCTCAAATGTACAATCATGCGCTAAAAACGCATTTAAAGCAATAAAAAGGTGATTATGGCTGTCAAACCTAAACCAAACGTTGTGCACTCAAATCTTTTGCTGTATTTAGTTTATTTTGGCATCCGGATGATGATTCTAGCATGAAATTGCTTGGGCACCTGTTAATTTTTAAGATTTTGACACATTCAGCTCAAATGTACACAATTGCTGATTATGGCTGTCAAATCTAAACCAAACGTTGTGCACTCAAATCTTTTGCTGTATTTAGTTTATTTTGGCATCCGGATGATGATTCTAGCATGAAATTGCTTGGGCACCTGTTAATTTTTAAGATTTTGACACATTCAGCTCAAATGTACACAATTGCTGATTATGGCTGTCAAATCTAAACCAAACGTTGTGCACTCAAATCTTTTGCTGTATTTAGTTTATTTTGGCATCCGGATGATGATTCTAGCATGAAATTGCTTGGGCACCTGTTAATTTTTAAGATTTTGACACATTCAGCTCAAATGTACAATCATGCGCTAAAAACGCATTTAAAGCAATAAAAAGGTGATTATGGCTGTCAAACCTAAACCAAACGTTGTGCACTCAAATCTTTTGCTGTATTTAGTTTATTTTGGCATCCGGATGATGATTCTAGCATGAAATTGCTTGGGCACCTGTTAATTTTTAAGATTTTGACACATTCAGCTCAAATGTACACAATTGCTGATTATGGCTGTCAAATCTAAACCAAACGTTGTGCACTCAAATATTTTGCTGTATTTAGTTTATTTTGGCATCCGGATGATGATTCTAGCATGAAATTGCTTGGGCACCAGTTAATTTTTAAGATTTTGACACATTCAGCTCAAATGTACAATCATGCGCTAAAAACGCATTTAAAGCAATAAAAAGGTGATTATGGCTGTCAAACCTAAACCAAACGTTGTGCACTCAAATCTTTTGCTGTATTTAGTTGATTTTGGCATCCGGATGATGATTCTAGCATGAAATTGCTTGGGCACCTGTTAATTTTTAAGATTTTGACACATTCAGCTCAAATGTACACAATTGCTGATTATGGCTGTCAAATCTAAACCAAACGTTGTGCACTCAAATCTTTTGCTGTATTTAGTTTATTTTGGCATCCGGATGATGATTCTAGCATGAAATTGCTTGGGCACCTGTTAATTTTTAAGATTTTGACACATTCAGCTCAAATGTACAATCATGCGCTAAAAACGCATTTAAAGCAATAAAAAGGTGATTATGGCTGTCAAACCTAAACCAAACGTTGTGCACTCAAATCTTTTGCTGTATTTAGTTTATTTTGGCATCCGGATGATGATTCTAGCATGAAATTGCTTGGGCACCTGTTAATTTTTAAGATTTTGACACATTCAGCTCAAATGTACACAATTGCTGATTATGGCTGTCAAATCTAAACCAAACGTTGTGCACTCAAATCTTTTGCTGTATTTAGTTTATTTTGGCATCCGGATGATGATTCTAGCATGAAATTGCTTGGGCACCTGTTAATTTTTAAGATTTTGACACATTCAGCTCAAATGTACAATCATGCGCTAAAAACGCATTTAAAGCAATAAAAAGGTGATTATGGCTGTCAAACCTAAACCAAACGTTGTGCACTCAAATCTTTTGCTGTATTTAGTTTATTTTGGCATCCGGATGATGATTCTAGCATGAAATTGCTTGGGCACCTGTTAATTTTTAAGATTTTGACACATTCACCTCAAATGTACACAATTGCTGATTATGGCTGTCAAATCTAAACCAAACGTTGTGCACTCAAATCTTTTGCTGTATTTAGTTTATTTTGGCATCCGGATGATGATTCTAGCATGAAATTGCTTGGGCACCTGTTAATTTTTAAGATTTTGACACATTCAGCTCAAATGTACAATCATGCGCTAAAAACGCATTTAAAGCAATAAAAAGGTGATTATGGCTGTCAAACCTAAACCAAACGTTGTGCACTCAAATCTTTTGCTGTATTTAGTTTATTTTGGCATCCGGATGATGATTCTAGCATGAAATTGCTTGGGCACCTGTTAATTTTTAAGATTTTGACACATTAGGCTCAAATGTACAATCATGCGCTAAAAACGCATTTAAAGCAATAAAAAGGTGATTATGGCTGTCAAACCTAAACCAAACGTTGTGCACTCAAATCTTTTGCTGTATTTAGTTTATTTTGGCATCCGGATGATGATTCTAGCATGAAATTGCTTGGGCACCTGTTAATTTTTAAGATTTTGACACATTCAGCTCAAATGTACACAATTGCTGATTATGGCTGTCAAATCTAAACCAAACGTTGTGCACTCAAATCTTTTGCTGTATTTAGTTTATTTTGGCATCCGGATGATGATTCTAGCATGAAATTGCTTGGGCACCTGTTAATTTTTAAGATTTTGACACATTCAGCTCAAATGTACACAATTGCTGATTATGGCTGTCAAATCTAAACCAAACGTTGTGCACTCAAATCTTTTGCTGTATTTAGTTTATTTTGGCATCCGGATGATGATTCTAGCATGAAATTGCTTGGGCACCTGTTAATTTTTAAGATTTTGACACATTCAGCTCAAATGTACAATCATGCGCTAAAAACGCATTTAAAGCAATAAAAAGGTGATTATGGCTGTCAAACCTAAACCAAACGTTGTGCACTCAAATCTTTTGCTGTATTTAGTTTATTTTGGCATCCGGATGATGATTCTAGCATGAAATTGCTTGGGCACCTGTTAATTTTTAAGATTTTGACACATTCAGCTCAAATGTACACAATTGCTGATTATGGCTGTCAAATCTAAACCAAACGTTGTGCACTCAAATATTTTGCTGTATTTAGTTTATTTTGGCATCCGGATGATGATTCTAGCATGAAATTGCTTGGGCACCTGTTAATTTTTAAGATTTTGACACATTCAGCTCAAATGTACAATCATTCGCTAAAAACGCATTTAAAGCAATAAAAAGGTGATTATGGCTGTCAAACCTAAACCAAACGTTGTGCACTCAAATCTTTTGCTGTATTTAGTTTATTTTTGGCATCCGGATGATGATTCTAGCATGAAATTGCTTGGGCACCTGTTAATTTTTAAGATTTTGACACATTCAGCTCAAATGTACACAATTGCTGATTATGGCTGTCAAATCTAAACCAAACGTTGTGCACTCAAATCTTTTGCTGTATTTAGTTTATTTTGGCATCCGGATGATGATTCTAGCATGAAATTGCTTGGGCACCTGTTAATTTTTAAGATTTTGACACATTCAGCTCAAATGTACAATCATGCGCTAAAAACGCATTTAAAGCAATAAAAAGGTGATTATGGCTGTCAAACCTAAACCAAACGTTGTGCACTCAAATCTTTTGCTGTATTTAGTTTATTTTGGCATCCGGATGATGATTCTAGCATGAAATTGCTTGGGCACCTGTTAATTTTTAAGATTTTGACACATTCAGCTCAAATGTACACAATTGCTGATTATGGCTGTCAAATCTAAACCAAACGTTGTGCACTCAAATCTTTTGCTGTATTTAGTTTATTTTGGCATCCGGATGATGATTCTAGCATGAAATTGCTTGGGCACCAGTTAATTTTTAAGATTTTGACACATTCAGCTCAAATGTACAATCATGCGCTAAAAACGCATTTAAAGCAATAAAAAGGTGATTATGGCTGTCAAACCTAAACCAAACGTTGTGCACTCAAATCTTTTGCTGTATTTAGTTTATTTTGGCATCCGGATGATGATTCTAGCATGAAATTGCTTGGGCACCTGTTAATTTTTAAGATTTTGACACATTCACCTCAAATGTACACAATTGCTGATTATGGCTGTCAAATCTAAACCAAACGTTGTGCACTCAAATCTTTTGCTGTATTTAGTTTATTTTGGCATCCGGATGATGATTCTAGCATGAAATTGCTTGGGCACCTGTTAATTTTTAAGATTTTGACACATTCAGCTCAAATGTACACAATTGCTGATTATGGCTGTCAAATCTAAACCAAACGTTGTGCACTCAAATCTTTTGCTGTATTTAGTTTATTTTGGCATCCGGATGATGATTCTAGCATGAAATTGCTTGGGCACCTGTTAATTTTTAAGATTTTGACACATTCAGCTCAAATGTACAATCATGCGCTAAAAACGCATTTAAAGCAATAAAAAGGTGATTATGGCTGTCAAACCTAAACCAAACGTTGTGCACTCAAATCTTTTGCTGTATTTAGTTTATTTTGGCATCCGGATGATGATTCTAGCATGAAATTGCTTGGGCACCTGTTAATTTTTAAGATTTTGACACATTCAGCTCAAATGTACACAATTGCTGATTATGGCTGTCAAATCTAAACCAAACGTTGTGCACTCAAATATTTTGCTGTATTTAGTTTATTTTGGCATCCGGATGATGATTCTAGCATGAAATTGCTTGGGCACCAGTTAATTTTTAAGATTTTGACACATTCAGCTCAAATGTACAATCATGCGCTAAAAACGCATTTAAAGCAATAAAAAGGTGATTATGGCTGTCAAACCTAAACCAAACGTTGTGCACTCAAATCTTTTGCTGTATTTAGTTGATTTTGGCATCCGGATGATGATTCTAGCATGAAATTGCTTGGGCACCTGTTAATTTTTAAGATTTTGACACATTCAGCTCAAATGTACACAATTGCTGATTATGGCTGTCAAATCTAAACCAAACGTTGTGCACTCAAATCTTTTGCTGTATTTAGTTTATTTTGGCATCCGGATGATGATTCTAGCATGAAATTGCTTGGGCACCTGTTAATTTTTAAGATTTTGACACATTCAGCTCAAATGTACAATCATGCGCTAAAAACGCATTTAAAGCAATAAAAAGGTGATTATGGCTGTCAAACCTAAACCAAACGTTGTGCACTCAAATCTTTTGCTGTATTTAGTTTATTTTGGCATCCGGATGATGATTCTAGCATGAAATTGCTTGGGCACCTGTTAATTTTTAAGATTTTGACACATTCAGCTCAAATGTACACAATTGCTGATTATGGCTGTCAAATCTAAACCAAACGTTGTGCACTCAAATCTTTTGCTGTATTTAGTTTATTTTGGCATCCGGATGATGATTCTAGCATGAAATTGCTTGGGCACCTGTTAATTTTTAAGATTTTGACACATTCAGCTCAAATGTACAATCATGCGCTAAAAACGCATTTAAAGCAATAAAAAGGTGATTATGGCTGTCAAACCTAAACCAAACGTTGTGCACTCAAATCTTTTGCTGTATTTAGTTTATTTTGGCATCCGGATGATGATTCTAGCATGAAATTGCTTGGGCACCTGTTAATTTTTAAGATTTTGACACATTCACCTCAAATGTACACAATTGCTGATTATGGCTGTCAAATCTAAACCAAACGTTGTGCACTCAAATCTTTTGCTGTATTTCGTTTATTTTGGCATCCGGATGATGATTCTAGCATGAAATTGCTTGGGCACCTGTTAATTTTTAAGATTTTGACACATTCAGCTCAAATGTACAATCATGCGCTAAAAACGCATTTAAAGCAATAAAAAGGTGATTATGGCTGTCAAACCTAAACCAAACGTTGTGCACTCAAATCTTTTGCTGTATTTAGTTTATTTTGGCATCCGGATGATGATTCTAGCATGAAATTGCTTGGGCACCTGTTAATTTTTAAGATTTTGACACATTAGGCTCAAATGTACAATCATGCGCTAAAAACGCATTTAAAGCAATAAAAAGGTGATTATGGCTGTCAAACCTAAACCAAACGTTGTGCACTCAAATCTTTTGCTGTATTTAGTTTATTTTGGCATCCGGATGATGATTCTAGCATGAAATTGCTTGGGCACCTGTTAATTTTTAAGATTTTGACACATTCAGCTCAAATGTACACAATTGCTGATTATGGCTGTCAAATCTAAACCAAACGTTGTGCACTCAAATCTTTTGCTGTATTTAGTTTATTTTGGCATCCGGATGATGATTCTAGCATGAAATTGCTTGGGCACCTGTTAATTTTTAAGATTTTGACACATTCAGCTCAAATGTACACAATTGCTGATTATGGCTGTCAAATCTAAACCAAACGTTGTGCACTCAAATCTTTTGCTGTATTTAGTTTATTTTGGCATCCGGATGATGATTCTAGCATGAAATTGCTTGGGCACCTGTTAATTTTTAAGATTTTGACACATTCAGCTCAAATGTACAATCATGCGCTAAAAACGCATTTAAAGCAATAAAAAGGTGATTATGGCTGTCAAACCTAAACCAAACGTTGTGCACTCAAATCTTTTGCTGTATTTAGTTTATTTTGGCATCCGGATGATGATTCTAGCATGAAATTGCTTGGGCACCTGTTAATTTTTAAGATTTTGACACATTCAGCTCAAATGTACACAATTGCTGATTATGGCTGTCAAATCTAAACCAAACGTTGTGCACTCAAATATTTTGCTGTATTTAGTTTATTTTGGCATCCGGATGATGATTCTAGCATGAAATTGCTTGGGCACCTGTTAATTTTTAAGATTTTGACACATTCAGCTCAAATGTACAATCATTCGCTAAAAACGCATTTAAAGCAATAAAAAGGTGATTATGGCTGTCAAACCTAAACCAAACGTTGTGCACTCAAATCTTTTGCTGTATTTAGTTTATTTTTGGCATCCGGATGATGATTCTAGCATGAAATTGCTTGGGCACCTGTTAATTTTTAAGATTTTGACACATTCAGCTCAAATGTACACAATTGCTGATTATGGCTGTCAAATCTAAACCAAACGTTGTGCACTCAAATCTTTTGCTGTATTTAGTTTATTTTGGCATCCGGATGATGATTCTAGCATGAAATTGCTTGGGCACCTGTTAATTTTTAAGATTTTGACACATTCAGCTCAAATGTACAATCATGCGCTAAAAACGCATTTAAAGCAATAAAAAGGTGATTATGGCTGTCAAACCTAAACCAAACGTTGTGCACTCAAATCTTTTGCTGTATTTAGTTTATTTTGGCATCCGGATGATGATTCTAGCATGAAATTGCTTGGGCACCTGTTAATTTTTAAGATTTTGACACATTCAGCTCAAATGTACACAATTGCTGATTATGGCTGTCAAATCTAAACCAAACGTTGTGCACTCAAATCTTTTGCTGTATTTAGTTTATTTTGGCATCCGGATGATGATTCTAGCATGAAATTGCTTGGGCACCTGTTAATTTTTAAGATTTTGACACATTCAGCTCAAATGTACAATCATGCGCTAAAAACGCATTTAAAGCAATAAAAAGGTGATTATGGCTGTCAAACCTAAACCAAACGTTGTGCACTCAAATCTTTTGCTGTATTTAGTTTATTTTGGCATCCGGATGATGATTCTAGCATGAAATTGCTTGGGCACCTGTTAATTTTTAAGATTTTGACACATTCACCTCAAATGTACACAATTGCTGATTATGGCTGTCAAATCTAAACCAAACGTTGTGCACTCAAATCTTTTGCTGTATTTAGTTTATTTTGGCATCCGGATGATGATTCTAGCATGAAATTGCTTGGGCACCTGTTAATTTTTAAGATTTTGACACATTCAGCTCAAATGTACAATCATGCGCTAAAAACGCATTTAAAGCAATAAAAAGGTGATTATGGCTGTCAAACCTAAACCAAACGTTGTGCACTCAAATCTTTTGCTGTATTTAGTTGATTTTGGCATCCGGATGATGATTCTAGCATGAAATTGCTTGGGCACCTGTTAATTTTTAAGATTTTGACACATTCAGCTCAAATGTACACAATTGCTGATTATGGCTGTCAAATCTAAACCAAACGTTGTGCACTCAAATCTTTTGCTGTATTTAGTTTATTTTGGCATCCGGATGATGATTCTAGCATGAAATTGCTTGGGCACCTGTTAATTTTTAAGATTTTGACACATTCAGCTCAAATGTACAATCATTCGCTAAAAACGCATTTAAAGCAATAAAAAGGTGATTATGGCTGTCAAACCTAAACCAAACGTTGTGCACTCAAATCTTTTGCTGTATTTAGTTTATTTTGGCATCCGGATGATGATTCTAGCATGAAATTGCTTGGGCACCTGTTAATTTTTAAGATTTTGACACATTCAGCTCAAATGTACAATCATGCGCTAAAAACGCATTTAAAGCAATAAAAAGGGGATTATGGCTGTCAAACCTAAACCAAACGTTGTGCACTCAAATCTTTTGCTGTATTTAGTTTATTTTGGCATCCGGATGATGATTCTAGCATGAAATTGCTTGGGCACCTGTTAATTTTTAAGATTTTGACACATTCAGCTCAAATGTACAATCATGCGCTAAAAACGCATTTAAAGCAATAAAAAGGTGATTATGGCTGTCAAACCTAAACCAAACGTTGTGCACTCAAATCTTTTGCTGTATTTAGTTTATTTTGGCATCCGGATGATGATTCTAGCATGAAATTGCTTGGGCACCTGTTAATTTTTAAGATTTTGACACATTCAGCTCAAATGTACACAATTGCTGATTATGGCTGTCAAATCTAAACCAAACGTTGTGCACTCAAATCTTTTGCTGTATTTAGTTTATTTTGGCATCCGGATGATGATTCTAGCATGAAATTGCTTGGGCACCTGTTAATTTTTAAGATTTTGACACATTCAGCTCAAATGTACAATCATGCGCTAAAAACGCATTTAAAGCAATAAAAAGGTGATTATGGCTGTCAAACCTAAACCAAACGTTGTGCACTCAAATCTTTTGCTGTATTTAGTTTATTTTGGCATCCGGATGATGATTCTAGCATGAAATTGCTTGGGCACCTGTTAATTTTTAAGATTTTGACACATTCACCTCAAATGTACACAATTGCTGATTATGGCTGTCAAATCTAAACCAAACGTTGTGCACTCAAATCTTTTGCTGTATTTAGTTTATTTTGGCATCCGGATGATGATTCTAGCATGAAATTGCTTGGGCACCTGTTAATTTTTAAGATTTTGACACATTCAGCTCAAATGTACAATCATGCGCTAAAAACGCATTTAAAGCAATAAAAAGGTGATTATGGCTGTCAAACCTAAACCAAACGTTGTGCACTCAAATCTTTTGCTGTATTTAGTTTATTTTGGCATCCGGATGATGATTCTAGCATGAAATTGCTTGGGCACCTGTTAATTTTTAAGATTTTGACACATTAGGCTCAAATGTACAATCATGCGCTAAAAACGCATTTAAAGCAATAAAAAGGTGATTATGGCTGTCAAACCTAAACCAAACGTTGTGCACTCAAATCTTTTGCTGTATTTAGTTTATTTTGGCATCCGGATGATGATTCTAGCATGAAATTGCTTGGGCACCTGTTAATTTTTAAGATTTTGACACATTCAGCTCAAATGTACACAATTGCTGATTATGGCTGTCAAATCTAAACCAAACGTTGTGCACTCAAATCTTTTGCTGTATTTAGTTTATTTTGGCATCCGGATGATGATTCTAGCATGAAATTGCTTGGGCACCTGTTAATTTTTAAGATTTTGACACATTCAGCTCAAATGTACACAATTGCTGATTATGGCTGTCAAATCTAAACCAAACGTTGTGCACTCAAATCTTTTGCTGTATTTAGTTTATTTTGGCATCCGGATGATGATTCTAGCATGAAATTGCTTGGGCACCTGTTAATTTTTAAGATTTTGACACATTCAGCTCAAATGTACAATCATGCGCTAAAAACGCATTTAAAGCAATAAAAAGGTGATTATGGCTGTCAAACCTAAACCAAACGTTGTGCACTCAAATCTTTTGCTGTATTTAGTTTATTTTGGCATCCGGATGATGATTCTAGCATGAAATTGCTTGGGCACCTGTTAATTTTTAAGATTTTGACACATTCAGCTCAAATGTACACAATTGCTGATTATGGCTGTCAAATCTAAACCAAACGTTGTGCACTCAAATATTTTGCTGTATTTAGTTTATTTTGGCATCCGGATGATGATTCTAGCATGAAATTGCTTGGGCACCTGTTAATTTTTAAGATTTTGACACATTCAGCTCAAATGTACAATCATTCGCTAAAAACGCATTTAAAGCAATAAAAAGGTGATTATGGCTGTCAAACCTAAACCAAACGTTGTGCACTCAAATCTTTTGCTGTATTTAGTTTATTTTTGGCATCCGGATGATGATTCTAGCATGAAATTGCTTGGGCACCTGTTAATTTTTAAGATTTTGACACATTCAGCTCAAATGTACACAATTGCTGATTATGGCTGTCAAATCTAAACCAAACGTTGTGCACTCAAATCTTTTGCTGTATTTAGTTTATTTTGGCATCCGGATGATGATTCTAGCATGAAATTGCTTGGGCACCTGTTAATTTTTAAGATTTTGACACATTCAGCTCAAATGTACAATCATGCGCTAAAAACGCATTTAAAGCAATAAAAAGGTGATTATGGCTGTCAAACCTAAACCAAACGTTGTGCACTCAAATCTTTTGCTGTATTTAGTTTATTTTGGCATCCGGATGATGATTCTAGCATGAAATTGCTTGGGCACCTGTTAATTTTTAAGATTTTGACACATTCACCTCAAATGTACACAATTGCTGATTATGGCTGTCAAATCTAAACCAAACGTTGTGCACTCAAATCTTTTGCTGTATTTAGTTTATTTTGGCATCCGGATGATGATTCTAGCATGAAATTGCTTGGGCACCTGTTAATTTTTAAGATTTTGACACATTCAGCTCAAATGTACAATCATGCGCTAAAAACGCATTTAAAGCAATAAAAAGGTGATTATGGCTGTCAAACCTAAACCAAACGTTGTGCACTCAAATCTTTTGCTGTATTTAGTTGATTTTGGCATCCGGATGATGATTCTAGCATGAAATTGCTTGGGCACCTGTTAATTTTTAAGATTTTGACACATTCAGCTCAAATGTACACAATTGCTGATTATGGCTGTCAAATCTAAACCAAACGTTGTGCACTCAAATCTTTTGCTGTATTTAGTTTATTTTGGCATCCGGATGATGATTCTAGCATGAAATTGCTTGGGCACCTGTTAATTTTTAAGATTTTGACACATTCAGCTCAAATGTACAATCATGCGCTAAAAACGCATTTAAAGCAATAAAAAGGTGATTATGGCTGTCAAACCTAAACCAAACGTTGTGCACTCAAATCTTTTGCTGTATTTAGTTTATTTTGGCATCCGGATGATGATTCTAGCATGAAATTGCTTGGGTACCTGTTAATTTTTAAGATTTTGACACATTCAGCTCAAATGTACACAATTGCTGATTATGGCTGTCAAATCTAAACCAAACGTTGTGCACTCAAATCTTTTGCTGTATTTAGTTTATTTTGGCATCCGGATGATGATTCTAGCATGAAATTGCTTGGGCACCTGTTAATTTTTAAGATTTTGACACATTCAGCTCAAATGTACAATCATGCGCTAAAAACGCATTTAAAGCAATAAAAAGGTGATTATGGCTGTCAAACCTAAACCAAACGTTGTGCACTCAAATCTTTTGCTGTATTTAGTTTATTTTGGCATCCGGATGATGATTCTAGCATGAAATTGCTTGGGCACCTGTTAATTTTTAAGATTTTGACACATTCAGCTCAAATGTACAATCATGCGCTAAAAACGCATTTAAAGCAATAAAAAGGTGATTATGGCTGTCAAACCTAAACCAAACGTTGTGCACTCAAATCTTTTGCTGTATTTAGTTTATTTTGGCATCCGGATGATGATTCTAGCATGAAATTGCTTGGGCACCTGTTAATTTTTAAGATTTTGACACATTCAGCTCAAATGTACACAATTGCTGATTATGGCTGTCAAATCTAAACCAAACGTTGTGCACTCAAATCTTTTGCTGTATTTAGTTTATTTTGGCATCCGGATGATGATTCTAGCATGAAATTGCTTGGGCACCTGTTAATTTTTAAGATTTTGACACATTCAGCTCAAATGTACAATCATGCGCTAAAAACGCATTTAAAGCAATAAAAAGGTGATTATGGCTGTCAAACCTAAACCAAACGTTGTGCACTCAAATCTTTTGCTGTATTTAGTTGATTTTGGCATCCGGATGATGATTCTAGCATGAAATTGCTTGGGCACCTGTTAATTTTTAAGATTTTGACACATTCACCTCAAATGTACACAATTGCTGATTATGGCTGTCAAATCTAAACCAAACGTTGTGCACTCAAATCTTTTGCTGTATTTAGTTTATTTTGGCATCCGGATGATGATTCTAGCATGAAATTGCTTGGGCACCAGTTAATTTTTAAGATTTTGACACATTCAGCTCAAATGTACAATCATGCGCTAAAAACGCATTTAAAGCAATAAAAAGGTGATTATGGCTGTCAAACCTAAACCAAACGTTGTGCACTCAAATCTTTTGCTGTATTTAGTTTATTTTGGCATCCGGATGATGATTCTAGCATGAAATTGCTTGGGCACCTGTTAATTTTTAAGATTTTGACACATTCAGCTCAAATGTACACAATTGCTGATTATGGCTGTCAAATCTAAACCAAACGTTGTGCACTCAAATCTTTTGCTGTATTTAGTTTATTTTGGCATCCGGATGATGATTCTAGCATGAAATTGCTTGGGCACCTGTTAATTTTTAAGATTTTGACACATTCAGCTCAAATGTACACAATTGCTGATTATGGCTGTCAAATCTAAACCAAACGTTGTGCACTCAAATATTTTGCTGTATTTAGTTTATTTTGGCATCCGGATGATGATTCTAGCATGAAATTGCTTGGGCACCTGTTAATTTTTAAGATTTTGACACATTCAGCTCAAATGTACAATCATGCGCTAAAAACGCATTTAAAGCAATAAAAAGGTGATTATGGCTGTCAAACCTAAACCAAACGTTGTGCACTCAAATCTTTTGCTGTATTTAGTTTATTTTGGCATCCGGATGATGATTCTAGCATGAAATTGCTTGGGCACCAGTTAATTTTTAAGATTTTGACACATTCAGCTCAAATGTACAATCATGCGCTAAAAACGCATTTAAAGCAATAAAAGGTGATTATGGCTGTCAAACCTAAACCAAACGTTGTGCACTCAAATCTTTTGCTGTATTTAGTTGATTTTGGCATCCGGATGATGATTCTAGCATGAAATTGCTTGGGCACCTGTTAATTTTTAAGATTTTGACACATTCAGCTCAAATGTACACAATTGCTGATTATGGCTGTCAAATCTAAACCAAACGTTGTGCACTCAAATCTTTTGCTGTATTTAGTTTATTTTGGCATCCGGATGATGATTCTAGCATGAAATTGCTTGGGCACCTGTTAATTTTTAAGATTTTGACACATTCAGCTCAAATGTACAATCATGCGCTAAAAACGCATTTAAAGCAATAAAAAGGTGATTATGGCTGTCAAACCTAAACCAAACGTTGTGCACTCAAATCTTTTGCTGTATTTAGTTTATTTTGGCATCCGGATGATGATTCTAGCATGAAATTGCTTGGGCACCTGTTAATTTTTAAGATTTTGACACATTCACCTCAAATGTACACAATTGCTGATTATGGCTGTCAAATCTAAACCAAACGTTGTGCACTCAAATCTTTTGCTGTATTTAGTTTATTTTGGCATCCGGATGATGATTCTAGCATGAAATTGCTTGGGCACCTGTTAATTTTTAAGATTTTGACACATTCAGCTCAAATGTACAATCATGCGCTAAAAACGCATTTAAAGCAATAAAAAGGTGATTATGGCTGTCAAACCTAAACCAAACGTTGTGCACTCAAATCTTTTGCTGTATTTAGTTTATTTTGGCATCCGGATGATGATTCTAGCATGAAATTGCTTGGGCACCTGTTAATTTTTAAGATTTTGACACATTCACCTCAAATGTACACAATTGCTGATTATGGCTGTCAAATCTAAACCAAACGTTGTGCACTCAAATCTTTTGCTGTATTTAGTTTATTTTGGCATCCGGATGATGATTCTAGCATGAAATTGCTTGGGCACCTGTTAATTTTTAAGATTTTGACACATTCAGCTCAAATGTACACAATTGCTGATTATGGCTGTCAAATCTAAACCAAACGTTGTGCACTCAAATCTTTTGCTGTATTTAGTTTATTTTGGCATCCGGATGATGATTCTAGCATGAAATTGCTTGGGCACCTGTTAATTTTTAAGATTTTGACACATTCAGCTCAAATGTACACAATTGCTGATTATGGCTGTCAAATCTAAACCAAACGTTGTGCACTCAAATCTTTTGCTGTATTTAGTTTATTTTGGCATCCGGATGATGATTCTAGCATGAAATTGCTTGGGCACCTGTTAATTTTTAAGATTTTGACACATTCAGCTCAAATGTACACAATTGCTGATTATGGCTGTCAAATCTAAACCAAACGTTGTGCACTCAAATATTTTGCTGTATTTAGTTTATTTTGGCATCCGGATGATGATTCTAGCATGAAATTGCTTGGGCACCTGTTAATTTTTAAGATTTTGACACATTCAGCTCAAATGTACAATCATTCGCTAAAAACGCATTTAAAGCAATAAAAAGGTGATTATGGCTTGTCAAACCTAAACCAAACGTTGTGCACTCAAATCTTTTGCTGTATTTAGTTTATTTTGGCATCCGGATGATGATTCTAGCATGAAATTGCTTGGGCACCTGTTAATTTTTAAGATTTTGACACATTCAGCTCAAATGTACACAATTGCTGATTATGGCTGTCAAATCTAAACCAAACGTTGTGCACTCAAATCTTTTGCTGTATTTTAGTTTATTTTGGCATCCGGATGATGATTCTAGCATGAAATTGCTTGGGCACCTGTTAATTTTTAAGATTTTGACACATTCAGCTCAAATGTACAATCATGCGCTAAAAACGCATTTAAAGCAATAAAAAGGTGATTATGGCTGTCAAACCTAAACCAAACGTTGTGCACTCAAATCTTTTGCTGTATTTAGTTTATTTTGGCATCCGGATGATGATTCTAGCATGAAATTGCTTGGGCACCTGTTAATTTTTAAGATTTTGACACATTCAGCTCAAATGTACACAATTGCTGATTATGGCTGTCAAATCTAAACCAAACGTTGTGCACTCAAATCTTTTGCAGTATTTAGTTTATTTTGGCATCCGGATGATGATTCTGGCATGAAATTGCTTGGGCACCTGTTAATTTTTAAGATTTTGACACATTCAGCTCAAATGTACAATCATGCGCTAAAAACGCATTTAAAGCAATAAAAAGGTGATTATGGCTGTCAAACCTAAACCAAACGTTGTGCACTCAAATCTTTTGCTGTATTTAGTTGATTTTGGCATCCGGATGATGATTCTAGCATGAAATTGCTTGGGCACCTGTTAATTTTAAGATTTTGACACATTCAGCTCAAATGTACACAATTGCTGATTATGGCTGTCAAATCTAAACCAAACGTTGTGCACTCAAATCTTTTGCTGTATTTAGTTTATTTTGGCATCCGGATGATGATTCTAGCATGAAATTGCTTGGGCACCTGTTAATTTTTAAGATTTTGACACATTCAGCTCAAATGTACAATCATGCGCTAAAAACGCATTTAAAGCAATAAAAAGGTGATTATGGCTGTCAAACCTAAACCAAACGTTGTGCACTCAAATCTTTTGCTGTATTTAGTTTATTTTGGCATCCGGATGATGATTCTAGCATGAAATTGCTTGGGCACCTGTTAATTTTTAAGATTTTGACACATTCAGCTCAAATGTACAATCATGCGCTAAAAACGCATTTAAAGCAATAAAAAGGTGATTATGGCTGTCAAACCTAAACCAAACGTTGTGCACTCAAATCTTTTGCTGTATTTAGTTTATTTTGGCATCCGGATGATGATTCTAGCATGAAATTGCTTGGGCACCTGTTAATTTTTAAGATTTTGACACATTCAGCTCAAATGTACACAATTGCTGATTATGGCTGTCAAATCTAAACCAAACGTTGTGCACTCAAATCTTTTGCTGTATTTAGTTTATTTTGGCATCCGGATGATGATTCTAGCATGAAATTGCTTGGGCACCTGTTAATTTTTAAGATTTTGACACATTCAGCTCAAATGTACACAATTGCTGATTATGGCTGTCAAATCTAAACCAAACGTTGTGCACTCAAATCTTTTGCTGTATTTAGTTTATTTTGGCATCCGGATGATGATTCTAGCATGAAATTGCTTGGGCACCTGTTAATTTTTAAGATTTTGACACATTCAGCTCAAATGTACACAATTGCTGATTATGGCTGTCAAATCTAAACCAAACGTTGTGCACTCAAATATTTTGCTGTATTTAGTTTATTTTGGCATCCGGATGATGATTCTAGCATGAAATTGCTTGGGCACCTGTTAATTTTTAAGATTTTGACACATTCAGCTCAAATGTACAATCATTCGCTAAAAACGCATTTAAAGCAATAAAAAGGTGATTATGGCTGTCAAACCTAAACCAAACGTTGTGCACTCAAATCTTTTGCTGTATTTAGTTTATTTTGGCATCCGGATGATGATTCTAGCATGAAATTGCTTGGGCACCTGTTAATTTTTAAGATTTTGACACATTCAGCTCAAATGTACACAATTGCTGATTATGGCTGTCAAATCTAAACCAAACGTTGTGCACTCAAATCTTTTGCTGTATTTAGTTTATTTTGGCATCCGGATGATGATTCTAGCATGAAATTGCTTGGGCACCTGTTAATTTTTAAGATTTTGACACATTCAGCTCAAATGTACAATCATGCGCTAAAAACGCATTTAAAGCAATAAAAAGGTGATTATGGCTGTCAAACCTAAACCAAACGTTGTGCACTCAAATCTTTTGCTGTATTTAGTTTATTTTGGCATCCGGATGATGATTCTAGCATGAAATTGCTTGGGCACCTGTTAATTTTAAGATTTTGACACATTCAGCTCAAATGTACACAATTGCTGATTATGGCTGTCAAATCTAAACCAAACGTTGTGCACTCAAATCTTTTGCAGTATTTAGTTTATTTTGGCATCCGGATGATGATTCTGGCATGAAATTGCTTGGGCACCTGTTAATTTTTAAGATTTTGACACATTCAGCTCAAATGTACAATCATGCGCTAAAAACGCATTTAAAGCAATAAAAAGGTGATTATGGCTGTCAAACCTAAACCAAACGTTGTGCACTCAAATCTTTTGCTGTATTTAGTTTATTTTGGCATCCGGATGATGATTCTAGCATGAAATTGCTTGGGCACCTGTTAATTTTAAGATTTTGACACATTCAGCTCAAATGTACACAATTGCTGATTATGGCTGTCAAATCTAAACCAAACGTTGTGCACTCAAATCTTTTGCTGTATTTAGTTTATTTTGGCATCCGGATGATGATTCTAGCATGAAATTGCTTGGGCACCTGTTAATTTTTAAGATTTTGACACATTCAGCTCAAATGTACAATCATGCGCTAAAAACGCATTTAAAGCAATAAAAAGGTGATTATGGCTGTCAAACCTAAACCAAACGTTGTGCACTCAAATCTTTTGCTGTATTTAGTTTATTTTGGCATCCGGATGATGATTCTAGCATGAAATTGCTTGGGCACCTGTTAATTTTTAAGATTTTGACACATTCACCTCAAATGTACACAATTGCTGATTATGGCTGTCAAATCTAAACCAAACGTTGTGCACTCAAATCTTTTGCTGTATTTAGTTTATTTTGGCATCCGGATGATGATTCTAGCATGAAATTGCTTGGGCACCTGTTAATTTTTAAGATTTTGACACATTCAGCTCAAATGTACAATCATGCGCTAAAAACGCATTTAAAGCAATAAAAGGTGATTATGGCTGTCAAACCTAAACCAAACGTTGTGCACTCAAATCTTTTGCTGTATTTAGTTGATTTTGGCATCCGGATGATGATTCTAGCATGAAATTGCTTGGGCACCTGTTAATTTTTAAGATTTTGACACATTCAGCTCAAATGTACACAATTGCTGATTATGGCTGTCAAATCTAAACCAAACGTTGTGCACTCAAATCTTTTGCTGTATTTAGTTTATTTTGGCATCCGGATGATGATTCTAGCATGAAATTGCTTGGGCACCTGTTAATTTTTAAGATTTTGACACATTCAGCTCAAATGTACAATCATGCGCTAAAAACGCATTTAAAGCAATAAAAAGGTGATTATGGCTGTCAAACCTAAACCAAACGTTGTGCACTCAAATCTTTTGCTGTATTTAGTTGATTTTGGCATCCGGATGATGATTCTAGCATGAAATTGCTTGGGCACCTGTTAATTTTTAAGATTTTGACACATTCAGCTCAAATGTACACAATTGCTGATTATGGCTGTCAAATCTAAACCAAACGTTGTGCACTCAAATCTTTTGCTGTATTTAGTTTATTTTGGCATCCGGATGATGATTCTAGCATGAAATTGCTTGGGCACCTGTTAATTTTTAAGATTTTGACACATTCAGCTCAAATGTACACAATTGCTGATTATGGCTGTCAAATCTAAACCAAACGTTGTGCACTCAAATCTTTTGCTGTATTTAGTTTATTTTGGCATCCGGATGATGATTCTAGCATGAAATTGCTTGGGCACCTGTTAATTTTTAAGATTTTGACACATTCAGCTCAAATGTACAATCATGCGCTAAAAACGCATTTAAAGCAATAAAAAGGTGATTATGGCTGTCAAACCTAAACCAAACGTTGTGCACTCAAATCTTTTGCTGTATTTAGTTTATTTTGGCATCCGGATGATGATTCTAGCATGAAATTGCTTGGGCACCTGTTAATTTTAAGATTTTGACACATTCAGCTCAAATGTACACAATTGCTGATTATGGCTGTCAAATCTAAACCAAACGTTGTGCACTCAAATCTTTTGCTGTATTTAGTTTATTTTGGCATCCGGATGATGATTCTAGCATGAAATTGCTTGGGCACCTGTTAATTTTTAAGATTTTGACACATTCAGCTCAAATGTACACAATTGCTGATTATGGCTGTCAAATCTAAACCAAACGTTGTGCACTCAAATCTTTTGCTGTATTTAGTTTATTTTGGCATCCGGATGATGATTCTAGCATGAAATTGCTTGGGCACCTGTTAATTTTTAAGATTTTGACACATTCAGCTCAAATGTACAATCATGCGCTAAAAACGCATTTAAAGCAATAAAAAGGTGATTATGGCTGTCAAACCTAAACCAAACGTTGTGCACTCAAATCTTTTGCTGTATTTAGTTTATTTTGGCATCCGGATGATGATTCTAGCATGAAATTGCTTGGGCACCTGTTAATTTTTAAGATTTTGACACATTCAGCTCAAATGTACACAATTGCTGATTATGGCTGTCAAATCTAAACCAAACGTTGTGCACTCAAATCTTTTGCAGTATTTAGTTTATTTTGGCATCCGGATGATGATTCTGGCATGAAATTGCTTGGGCACCTGTTAATTTTTAAGATTTTGACACATTCAGCTCAAATGTACAATCATGCGCTAAAAACGCATTTAAAGCAATAAAAAGGTGATTATGGCTGTCAAACCTAAACCAAACGTTGTGCACTCAAATCTTTTGCTGTATTTAGTTTATTTTGGCATCCGGATGATGATTCTAGCATGAAATTGCTTGGGCACCTGTTAATTTTTAAGATTTTGACACATTCAGCTCAAATGTACACAATTGCTGATTATGGCTGTCAAATCTAAACCAAACGTTGTGCACTCAAATCTTTTGCTGTATTTAGTTTATTTTGGCATCCGGATGATGATTCTAGCATGAAATTGCTTGGGCACCTGTTAATTTTTAAGATTTTGACACATTCAGCTCAAATGTACAATCATGCGCTAAAAACGCATTTAAAGCAATAAAAAGGTGATTATGGCTGTCAAACCTAAACCAAACGTTGTGCACTCAAATCTTTTGCTGTATTTAGTTTATTTTGGCATCCGGATGATGATTCTAGCATGAAATTGCTTGGGCACCTGTTAATTTTTAAGATTTTGACACATTCAGCTCAAATGTACAATCATGCGCTAAAAACGCATTTAAAGCAATAAAAAGGTGATTATGGCTGTCAAACCTAAACCAAACGTTGTGCACTCAAATCTTTTGCTGTATTTAGTTTATTTTGGCATCCGGATGATGATTCTAGCATGAAATTGCTTGGGCACCTGTTAATTTTTAAGATTTTGACACATTCAGCTCAAATGTACACAATTGCTGATTATGGCTGTCAAATCTAAACCAAACGTTGTGCACTCAAATCTTTTGCTGTATTTAGTTTATTTTGGCATCCGGATGATGATTCTAGCATGAAATTGCTTGGGCACCTGTTAATTTTTAAGATTTTGACACATTCAGCTCAAATGTACAATCATGCGCTAAAACGCATTTAAAGCAATAAAAAGGTGATTATGGCTGTCAAACCTAAACCAAACGTTGTGCACTCAAATCTTTTGCTGTATTTAGTTGATTTTGGCATCCGGATGATGATTCTAGCATGAAATTGCTTGGGCACCTGTTAATTTTTAAGATTTTGACACATTCAGCTCAAATGTACACAATTGCTGATTATGGCTGTCAAATCTAAACCAAACGTTGTGCACTCAAATCTTTTGCTGTATTTAGTTTATTTTGGCATCCGGATGATGATTCTAGCATGAAATTGCTTGGGCACCTGTTAATTTTTAAGATTTTGACACATTCAGCTCAAATGTACAATCATGCGCTAAAAACGCATTTAAAGCAATAAAAAGGTGATTATGGCTGTCAAACCTAAACCAAACGTTGTGCACTCAAATCTTTTGCTGTATTTAGTTTATTTTGGCATCCGGATGATGATTCTAGCATGAAATTGCTTGGGCACCTGTTAATTTTTAAGATTTTGACACATTCAGCTCAAATGTACAATCATGCGCTAAAACGCATTTAAAGCAATAAAAAGGTGATTATGGCTGTCAAACCTAAACCAAACGTTGTGCACTCAAATCTTTTGCTGTATTTAGTTTATTTTGGCATCCGGATGATGATTCTAGCATGAAATTGCTTGGGCACCTGTTAATTTTTAAGATTTTGACACATTCAGCTCAAATGTACACAATTGCTGATTATGGCTGTCAAATCTAAACCAAACGTTGTGCACTCAAATCTTTTGCTGTATTTAGTTTATTTTGGCATC